>NC_056735.1:511248041-511370541 GCF_019279795.1 Protopterus annectens | reverse complement strand
TCAAGATGGGACTAGCTGAACTGTCTCTGAGAATTATAACTTCAGCAACAATGTTACGTAACCAAAACACATCATATTCCCTGGCTATAAAAAATCCAGTCAGTTAACCTCACCATCAAAAACAGAATCTTCACTGGTCAAATGACTCAGCCTTATAATTGTCCCTTGACAAACCCTCTTTTCATATGTTGGGGGTGAAGACTGTCCCCGTGCAGGTACTGACTGACAAAGGTAGATTTCCTATGGATACTAGTACTGAAACTAAAACTGTTATCAAATAGTTCCAAATTAACATCTAGGAAGTCTATTGTTTTCCCAAACCCTCCCAGAGTAAAGTTCAAAAAACTAGTTGAACAATTCAGGTCTTGCAAGAATAACTGGAAACTGTCAAGGTTCCCTTGCCACAAAAAAAACCCAAAACAAATTATCAATGTAACACCTGTAAAATAAAATATTCTTAGCCAGGGGATGTGTCACAAGAAATTTAATCTCCCACATAGCCATATCTAGATTGGCAAAAGAAGGACCCACTCTAAAACCCATCAGAGATTTGTTGAAAAATACTAGTTCTAAACTTAAAAAAATTACTTTCCAAAATCATTTCCACCAAAACACACAAAGTGATAATCTTATAATTGTCACATTCAGTATGATCAGTCAAATATTCCCTAAATAAAACAATTCCAACTTCTTGATCTAGACTTGTATAGAGGGAAGTGACATCAAGTGTTACAAAAAATATAGTTGACATATCAACATTTTCCAAATTAAATTCATGTAACAACTCTAATAGATGCCATGAATCTTTTAAATAAAGCCTTGAACTTTAAACACTAGGGTTCAAAATTGTATCTAACCAAATAGAAATTGGTTCAGTCTTAGAGTATGCTGCTGATACTATGAGTCTAAAAGAGGGGGGCACATCTGTATTTGTGGACTTTAGGAATACCAAAGAGAACTGCTAACTTCGGATGTTCAACCTGTAAGAACATGTATACTGAGTGTCCAATATTATCTTGACAAAACAAATCAAATAATAAAGTGTCAATATGCTTGAAACACAATAAAACTTAATTTATATTGACCTGTTTGTAGTTTCTATGGTCACTCAAAAGTTGCAGCATAGCATCTTCATAGTCCACAGTATACATAATAACTAGGGCCCCACCCTTATCTGCCCTCATTACTCTCAGATTCTTGTTAGTAGCTAAGTCAATTAATGCTTTACTCTCTCCTTGAGTAAGATTATCAGTACTGTGGGACCATCTACTAATGTTCCTAAAATGCTGTTCACATAGTGTACCAAAAACTTGTAAGGAAGAGCATAAGGCAGGATTATAGGTACTCCTACATTTACATTATTCTGTGGGTAAAACAGAAGTAGAGAAGCCATCAAAAATGAACTTCAAATTCAACTTTCTTAAGTACAACTTAAAATCCACAAACAAATTTACTATAGTCACTTTGTTGGAAGGAATAAATGTAAAGCCATGTTGTAACACCTTGTAGGTGTCATCTGTTAACATCAGACATATTTAAAATGTCTATACAAAAATTTAAGTTCTCTTTCTGTTGTTTCTGTTCCTGTTGTTCCCTTTCTTCCCTTGTTCCTTCTTGTGTGTGACCTGAAGTTCTTTTGACCACCTCGGGGTTCTCTGCACCCCTGATTTGTCCACTAAAAAAGGTCCATTCATTGTGGACATAGCAGCACCAACATTGGGAGAATTATTAACAACATTCGTATTGCCAGCATCACACTGACTAGAAACAGAAGTAGAAGCAACTGCCACTTAGTACTATCAAATGCACCAGTTGGTTTCACAGTTTGTACTGATGTTAAACGTTTAGGTAAATGATAGGCAGTCTTCTCTTTATAGGCAGCCAAGTCCCACTTCAATTTTCTTAATTTCCTATTAATAATGGTAGCCCTCTGTCTGTCTACTTTGATGGAAATACCTTCATATAAAGTAGAAAAGTGCTGGAAACATTTAGACCCCCTAACTTTCATATCCAAAGTTTCCATGTCAGTTTTTAAATTAGTAATATTACATTTATAATGTTAACAGAACAATGTAAATGTAGAAGTACTTATAATCCTGCCTTATGCACTTCCTTACAAGTTTTTGGTACACTATGTGAACAGCATTTCAGTGACATTAGTAGATGGTCCAACAGTACTGATAATCGTACTCAGGGAGAGAGGAAAGCATTAATTGACTTAGCTACTAACAAGGATCTGAGAGTAATGAAGGCAGATAAGGGTGGGGCCCTAGTTATTATGTATACTGTGGACTATGAAAATGCTATGCTGCAACTTTTGAGTGACCATAGAAACGACAAACAGGTCAATATAAATGAAGTTTTATTGTGTTTCAAGCGTATTGACACTTTATTATTTGATTTATTTTGTCAAGGTAATATTGGACACTCAATATACATGTTCTTACAGGTTGAACATCCGAAGTTAACAGTTCTTTTTCATATTCCTAAAGCCCCCTTTTAGACCCATAGTGTCAGCAGCATACTCTAAGACTGAACCAATTTCTATTTGGTTAGATACAATTCACTATTGTTCAAAGTTCAAGGATTTATTCAAAAGATTCATGGCATCTATTAGAGTTGTTACGTGAATTTAATTTGGAAAATGTTGATATGTCAGCTATATTTTTTTTAACACTTGATGTCACTTCCCTCTATACAAGTATAGATCAAGAAGCTGGAACTGATATATTTAGGGAATATTTAACTGGTCATACTGACTTTGACAATGATAAGATCAACACTTTGTGTGTTTGGATGGAAATGATTTTGGAAATTAATTTTTTTCAAGTTTGGAACTAATATTTTTCAACAAATCTCTAGTGTGGCCATGGATTCTAGAGTGGCTCCTTCTTTTGCCAATCTAGTTACGGCTATGTGGGAGATGAAATTTCTTGTCCTTTAGCTAAGAATATTTTATTTTACAGGCGTTACATTGATGATTTTTTTTTTTTTTTTGTGGCAAGGGAGCCTTGACAGTTTCCAGTTAGTCTTGCAAGACTTGAATTGTTCAACTAGTTTTTTGAACTTTACCCTGGGAGTGTCTGGGAAAACAATAGACTTCCTGCATATTCATTTGGAACTATTTGATGACAGTTTTAGTTTCAGTTGTAGTATCCACAGGAAATCTACCTTTGTCAATCAGTACCTGCACAGGGACAGTCTTCACCCCCAACATATGAAAAAAGGGGTTGTCAAGGGACAACTTATAAGGTTGAGTCATTTGACTAGTGAAGATTCTGTTTTTGATGGTGAGGTTAACTGACTGGATTTTTTATAGCCAGGGGATATGATTTGTTTTGGTTACGTAACATTGTTGCTGAAAATATAACTCTCAGAAACAGTTCAACTAGTCCCATCTTGAGAGGCAATTTCATTGTTGCAAGTAGGGTGAATCAAAACAACAAGGTGTTTGAAATCGCCTTCCCATTGCCCATTTCAGATGGAATGGACATTATTAGGTGTGTTATTAAGGAAAATTGGAAGGTATTACTTGGACATTCTAAACTGATGAAAGTCCTGGTTAATGAACCTTTGTTCACTTGCAAAAAGGTATGTAACATGAGAAGTATACTTGAAAGTACTTCTAAGACATCACACAGTGGGGTCAAGGACCCTGTTGGGACATTTGCTTGTGGTCATTGTAGGCAATGTAGATACATAGCCAATTCAGCTTTTTTTGAATTGAAACATTTTAAGAAAGTTATTTGGGCAAAGCACAGATTTACATGTGATTCTGTGAGTATTGTTTATCTTGCAATATGTAATTATTGTATGAGTTTTTATGTTGGCAAAACCATCAGGTCACTAAGTAGAAGGATTTATGAACATGTGTTGGCAGTGAGAAACAAAGACAAGAACAATGCAGTGCCACAACATATTTTTATTATGTAACAATTTTAAGAAATTTACATTCTTTGTCTTAGATAAAGTAGTTTGTGGTCCTTTGGTGGGTAATTGTAAAGCCATACTAGAATGTAGGGAAACTAAATGGCAGATAGCTTTCAGAGCAGACTACCCTCCAGGACTAAATTAAACTATTAACATTGTGTTTTCTTCAGTTTCAAAGGCTTTGATGTAGTGAGCCAAGTTGTTCACAAAATGGGCTTTATTTGATGAAACACTGTGTAGTAGTCTGTTATTATTGACTATTTTATATATATATATATATATATATATATATATATATATATATATATATACATTTTCATGTTTTTATACATATGCAATGTTAAAAAAATTGTAGTGTATTTTTAAATTTTTATGATATCACAATGGCTATTTAAATAATTTATTTGAAGTATTTTGTCATTGGATGATTTTTTGCGCATGACAAGTATTGAAAGGGTAGTTTCAGGTTTTTGTATTTATTCTGATGAAGTTCATGTTTTTTTATTAAATGAATAAAAGCTTATATAAGTTTTGTTGTCCGGTTCCTTCCTGGTCTTTGGTTTGCTGCTTTTTCACTTTTACTTTGTTCTTTAAAATAAGCAATATGTCTTTAAATGTGCCTAAACTGTAACTAGTATCCTTAATATTCTCAAAGTCTCAAAATAACTAATGAGGTAATTGCCTGTATTCCTTAGTGTAATGTTAAACTAATTGCCTTTTCATGTTGTATAAAAAGCTGTAGACTGAAATGAGGAAGTTAGTTCTTTAAAAAGGAAGATCAGTGTGAGTATAGAAGGAGTTCTGCCTGAAGACTCATGATTCCTTATTATCAGCTATAGATGACATATACACCAGTATTAACAATGGACTCATAATTGATAGTATTTTTGTAGACATGACTCATGCCTTTGAAATTATGAATCACAGTCTTATAGTTGAAAAACTACATAAACTAAATGTTTGTGGAAATTACATTAATTTGGTTCAAGTAATACCTCCTTGATACATCATTTCAAATTTAGTCAAAATAACCAGCTCTTGGTTAATGGCACAGACAACACCAGTCTGCCCCCAAAGCTCAGTCATAGGACCCCTTTCATTCTCATTCTTATTTAATGATGTAATGTTAGATCTACCCAACCTTTGCACAAATATGTATGCAAATCATGTGCTTTGACTTGAAGTTAGAAAAACAAACCAGTCCCTCCAAAAGTTGGCACCATTTAAATTCACTGAAGAATGTAACTGGCTCAAAGCAAACAACTTCTAATTAACAGTATAAAACAAATGTCATGCTGTTTGCACCAACTTTACCCTATTTAACAATAGCAGACTAAAAGGCATCACAATATCAAATGCTATACAACAAAAATACATTGGTATAGCTCTAGAATCACTTGCAAACCTTTAATATGTACTCAGACAACATTACCAATAAAGTTAAGAAATCAGCAGAAACTATGTCATAGACTCTCTCACCTTCTCTCCTCAGTTGCATGTATGGCAATAAATATAAATGTATTGATCGCTAAAATAAGGTATGCTCTTCTGCTAATCACTCTTCATTCTCTCATCACCCCCCAAAAAAAAAAAAATTCAGCTAGTTGAAAATAAAATACTTAAATATGAGCTACTTACAGAGGAAAATTGTCACTTTGCAACCTATATAAAAAGGCCATCGGCTTCCTGTTACCAGTATAACTACTTTCCTATTAAGTACTCACCTTTAAAATACTTACAAAAAGTTACTGCCCTCTTCTTTAAAAGAGTACTCCAAGTCAAGGAACCAAACTACCCTCTTTGTAGCAACCAATCAGATAAAAATCACAATTGCTTGACCTAGATTCAAACTCGCTCCTGAGGAAAATGTCTTCTCCAGAATGGGACCACCTATTTGGAACTCCCTACCTACAGATATAAGAAATTCTGTAATATCTTTCAAAAAAGCAGTATAAGCAAGACCTACTTAAATAATTTAACTGCATCTTAATGACTATATAAATACTGCTTACCTAACTTCTTGCAAGCTGTTACATACTGCAAATATTGTCCAACCATATGTAGACACACTGCAGCTATCTTGATGCACATTTGTATTCCTTCCATAAATAGATGGAGCTGCTTTATGCAAATACTTTAACATATGCATGTGTGCTTCAGTGCTTAGTAGTAATTATTTTGTTTTATTTTCAAATGATATTCATAGTGTGATAGCTCTTTTGTATGACTGTACCCATGTCAAGACGGAAATAGGTCAGTGGACCATCTCACTCACCTGGTTACGAAACTATAAAACAAAGTAAATAAATGCATGAATACATTCTTAGACCTGGATAGTTTATTTTCCTCTTGTATTGGGTGTGACCAAAAAGAAAGATCAGCTATAATGTCTGTGCAGAGCTGGAATGAAGGCTTGTAACATACAGACTAGTTGGTGGAATGATTTTTTTGTGACTGAGCCAGTATGCAATGAAACTGGTGGTGTTATCCCTAAAGACTTACAATTGGTATCTAAGGTATTATGTGAAAAAAAAAATAAAGACAAAGTACATTGTCTTCATATCACCTTTAAGCATAAACCTGCCTCTTTTATGTATATGTGCCTCTGATGTGGTTAAAGAGCTGATATTTGTAGATAATTAGGTCAATTTGGTCAAAACTTTGCCAAATATCAGTTGCTCACTAATTGTCAGTGCCAAATGTCCAACATATTGGAAAAATATTTTCTGTGGACTTTACAGGCCCAGAATTGTGTCTTCCTAAGAGACCTACATTTTGTTCTTCTGACATAATTTAGGATGTGCACTGTGTATGAGGTAAAGTACACTGACTGTCCAGAATGCTGGTAGCTAACTGAAATGGCAGTAAAGTGACTTAGTATTAACATTTGGCTACCTTATTTCTGCAGTTTAGTGTTGGAGCTGTGGGACTCTAGGAAATGCATGTAACAAACTATTTCCATTATACATTTTTTTGGAATTGACAGCCCTTACCTGGTGTATGTTGACTAATCTGACAGAAATTTTGTTCTCTTGCTGTGTTTCTTTGTATACCTACAACCAAGAAGCCTTAATGCGAATATTGAATATTTCATGAATGTTGAAAGCCTTATCAGAATTTAGGTAGAGATTAATCAGAAAACGGTGAAGCTGCAATGACAATTACTGGGACTGGCTAATGCTATTGCTACCATAAAACTATACATGCCACTAAGAAACTATACAAAGACAATAACAAATAGCATTATTTAGTAGTGGTAGAAAGTTATTCTGCACAAGAAAACTAGATATGTCAAAATGGACTAATGTTCTTTCTTCCCAGCTAACGTATGGTCATGGTAGGGACTGATTACATTGACTATGAAAAATGCAAAAATAAAATGTCAGCAAGAACAAGCACAAAGTAACTTGAAAGTGGAAGTTATAAAATGTTACAATAAGGCATTCAGTACTGATGAACTGCTAAGAGTCCAGAGGTCTAAATAGAAACATAAATCCCTGGTTAGAGCATGATAATAAATGTACAATGAACATTTAAAAAAATATATTTATTTATTTGTTTGTTTATTTATTTATGCCTTTATTTATTTCCATTAGATTACCTGACAGGGCAGGTATTGTCCCTTTCAATTGTGGCCTAGGTGGAAAAGCTCCAACAAGTGTACTTTACTAGCAGAACATAGATTTAAAACAACTGTACCTAATAAAATGAGAAAGGGGGTTTTGCAAAATGATCACAAAAACCGTGATAACTTCGTAACTTAAGCATAATGCCTATTAATTAAGGATCTATTGTTTAAATTATTTGTTTCTTAATGGAATGTGCAGTTCTGAGTGCACCAATAACATTGGCCAATCCCAAAAACTCTTCTTGCAGCTTTACAAAGTTTTTATTAGTTCCTTCTCTAAATTCTACTAAGACTTCCACTAAACCTTGCATGGCTTTAGGTACGGAAAGAAACACAGCAAAAAAGAACGCTCACTTATTTTAAGTGACCTTAACTAACCTTAAAAAATCTTGAACACCTATGCTTCCAATATAGAATATATCTCCAAAGTCCTACAATTAATAAAAAAGAAAACTCCATTGAGCAGTTGGTAAATTGGCAGTTGGCCCTCTAGAGTACACTAGATTCTTGAACTGATTCATGCAAATATGGCTTCCTGTAGCACTACTCTACTGATATCTCCTTCCCTAGAGACGTGCTCTCAATATAAGACACTCTTAATAAACAAAAAAGTCCTTGAAAAGTTGGCAAATAAACCTATTAGGTGACAATGCATTCTTGAACTAATTCTTATGAACACAGCAAACTTTTGCAATACTCCGATGGTATCTCTTTCACCAGTGAAATCTGGCAATGCACTTGTGATCTTCTCCTTTAAACTTCAAAAAGCAACTACAGCAAACTCCAATGAATTTAAGGAATATAGACATATAGACTAGAACCTTCTCTGTTAAAAATATCAACATTCACTTCTGACTTCACCTTCTCTGCCTTTACTACAGCAGCAAGCTTCACTAACAAAAATTTATAGAGCAAGTAGACCCTACCAGAACAAAGTATCACAGGACATTCAAAAACAAGTCATGTGGTGGCTCACCACCATAACTAAACTATATAATTAAAAAAAACTCCTTGAAGCATTTGATACTTCCAAAACTCACCTTGTCAATGATAATATCACAAACACTATGAAAAAAATGAAGAAAAATATCAGGCTCACTAAAGAAATCTTTAATTTAGTCTGGCTTCTGAGGCCCATGATAATTAAAATGCATTTAAGCTATGTTAGAAAAAAATAATAATAAACTAAGATCATAGGATCATGGGAGGTTACTAGGCTAATGCCCCCAGAGCCCTTACAAGCCTAGCCAAGTTCAAACCATGTTTCCAATGGTGTCTGGTTTAAGCAGACAACTAAAATCAGCATCTATTGCCCCTGTCCAAGACAGACACAGGTGAAACCCCTGGGGTGAATTTCCAGTCACCCATCCAGTTGTCCAAATTACACTTAAATAGTGCCAATACGGGACTCTGTTTAACATGAACAGGAAACTTGTTTCAAAAGTGTGGCAACCTCTTTGAGACAAATCTGTCTCTCTAGCAAATTCTGTTGATATCACATACCAGGTATTGCCCAGAACTTATTCAGAATGATACCTCCACATCTCACCCAGTAGATATAACCAATATCCTTGCAAACAAATTTAGTGCCATCTTCACCCCAAAATGTTTATTCATGCCCTGAAATGTCTGAATCCCTTAAATTCTCAGTTTTCTCCAAAGATCATTTACTGAAAAGTTTAATCATGACCAAAAATATTTTCTCCATAGGACCTGATAATATACCTGGTTGTTTAATAGTATCAGAAATGTCATTGTAGACACACACACCTCAAAATACTTATCTTAAGTTTAGCTACCAAGGTTGTCTCTGATGAATGGCACATTGCAGTGGTTACCCTATATAAGTTTAGCTTTACAAATTACCTGGATAATTACAGACCTATAAGCCTTACAAACCTCATCTGCAAAGTTACATAAATTCAGATGTCAAGAAACCTGTTAAGCTGGACCCCCTACAGATTAGATTTCTGGAGGGTAGATACTGTTTGTTAAATCTGGTAAATGTCTTATGAAGGGTTTTGAAGATCTTAGATGGTGGCCATGCAGGACATATGTATGTATCCTGATATGGCCTTCAGCACTCCTCCTCATGCTGACTGCACACAAAAACTAAATGCTTTAAAAATCAACCCATGTGTGGTTAGAGGGATGGAAAACTGGCTGAAAGACAGATCTCACACAGTGTGAGCTGCAGGTTTCTTGGTAACATGCATGAAAGTGACCAGTGGTGTCCACTGGGGATCTGTGCTGGGACCTCAGTATTTGGTTATTAAATTCTCAGATGTTATGGTGAGAGCTAAGACCTCTGGCTAACAATGTTTGCAGGTGAACTGCATACTAGGGATTGTTGTTAAGTGACCCAATGACCCCTAAACCCTTCCCACTGAATTCTTCCTAGTAAATCCTTGTTGAACTAAAAATGAGCTCAAACTCAATGCTGAAAAGGGTACTCTCAGCACTTTGGGTAGACATCCCCTCTCCTAATCATATCATAATGGCAACATGCCAATAGAAAAAAAAGTGTAGTCACAGACCTAGGCATTTGGTTTGATAGATCTCTGTCTTTTGACCATCACTAGACAATCGTTGTCAGAAATCATCATCATCATCATCATTGAGATCATCATCAAGCTCCTTTTCCTACCTTTCTACATGTGCTGGGGTGCCATTTCAACTGTCATCACCTCCCTTGTTTCAGTGCCACTCTCCTACCTTTTTTGAGAGTCATTCCTGAATGTCACAGGTCTTCCCTCACACAATTCACTAATTTCTTTGATAAATATCCTCATTTCCTCTTGCCTTCTTCTTGCCTGTCCCAAATATTCTTCACCAGATTGTCTTCAGCTTTTTTGTACATGTGCCAAAACACTGATATCTGTTCTATTTGACCTTTTCTGTAATGTCCTAATTTCTTCATCTGTCTCACAGTGTACATCCCACCACCTATCTGGGGTATTTCATTTCCATCACCTCTAGTTCCTCAACTGCTCTGCCTTCACTGCCCAAGTTTCTGTATCATACATTAGTACTGGTCATACCACTGTTTTGTACATCTTAATTCTCATCTTGTTTGACATTCTTCTGTCACATACTCTACTCAACACTCTGTGTCAGTTGGCTGCCACCTCTCTGATTCTATCTTTGATGTCTTAATTCATACTTCTTGTTTCCTGAACCACCCCTCCCTGATACTTGAAGCTGTTAACCTGTTCTATTATTTTCCCTTCTATCTCAGTTTTTAGCTTCAGTTTCATCCTGTGTGCCTTCAGTTTTGCATGTCATTCCCCTAGCATTTGCTGAAGGTCATGTTCATGGTCTGTCTGTAATGTCACATCATCTGCATATAGCAACTTTGTTGATCTGTCCCTTCCAACCTGTTTGTTGATGTAGTCCATTACCAGTAGGAAGAAAAGTGTTCTCAGAATTGAAACCTGATTTAAAACCACTCTCACTGGGAATCCCTCTGTGAGAATGAACACTGTTCATACTTGTGTCATTCAGTCCTTGTACATAGCCTGCAATAATTCCAGCAATGTTTTTGGGGCATCAAACCATTACAAGACTGCCCAAGTTAGCTTTCTTGGGACTTTGCCATATGTTTTCCTAAGTCTAGGAATGCCCAGTTAGACTCTTTCCTCACCTCTAGCTTCTTCTCAACTGTTGGTCCCACTACAAACATTGGGTCAGTTTCATCATAGGCTGTTTCTGAGGTCATACAGCTTATGTGGGGCTTTCTTCATTCAGAAGCTGCTGAAAGTAATACTGTGGACTGCTAAGCATGTTGTTGCTGGCATCCCTTATGAAAGATGTATGATAAATATCTTCTTTATCTTTCTGTCTTTGCCTTGCAACCTGTGTCATAGTGCTACTTTCTGAGTCACTTTCCAGAAGCTGGTGGACAGACTCTGATCCCTTGTTCTTTACTATTTCAACTTCTCTCTTAGCCTATTGGTTATCTTACCACTATTCTTTCTTAGTTTGGTCAAGGTTTTCGATGTCCCACTTTTTCTGCACTTCTTCTTTCTTTTGATGACTTCCTAGAGTACACATTCCACCACCAGCTTTCCTTATGTACCATATTTCCAAACCTGGATCAGCCATGTATCTGTTCTATAGTCCTCACACATGCTGTTTTGAGGCACTGACATTCTTCTTTAGAACCACCTGTTTCCTCTTCTTCCTGAGATGCTAGAGCCCTGAGTTTTTCCTTGAACACTCATGCTTTTTTTCTGGTCAGCTTCCACATCATCAGCCTAATCTCTGTTCTCCTTAGAGCCTTCTGTGACCACTGCTTGTAGCTGATTGAGGCAACCAGTGGTTTATGCTGTGGGCTGACATTGGGCAACTTCACCAATGTTTTCCCTTGCAAGGAAGAAGTCTATCGGAGTTGCATCCAGGGCAGTCTCTCGTATATTACCTTGTGATTGTTTCTCATGCTGAACTATGTGTTGGCCATCATCAAGCCATTTGCTAGACAGAGCTGTAGTATGTATCCAGGAATCATCATATCCTGTTCATGCTGTCCCTATATGAGCATACAGGCTCCAAACTCATGATGTCCTGCTTTATCTAGCAGATCTTTCAACTTCTTCAAATGCTGTCTGAATTCAGTCTTATCCTTACTATCACAACCCTATTGCCTGGTATAGGGTGAGATTATGAATAGTGCTCTATCCTTAAATGGGAGTTTGATTGCCATGAGATTGTCACCAATTCTGATGACATTCCTCAATGTCTTCTGAAGCCTCTCCCTCACCACAGTTCCCACACTATTTCTAGTCTATTCTCCCCTTGAGTAGATCACTGTGGATCCCAAGCCAAGTAGCTTTACTACACAGCCTTTTCACTTTGTGGATACAGAGGATGCAAACCTTTCTCTTTATGCTCATGTCATGCACTTCCAAGTGAAGTCTAAATGAAGTCCTGTCAGTGAATCTACAGTATACTGAGTGTAGAAATCTTTGGTTCCTGTTTTGCAGGCTGATTGTCTTTTCCATCCAGCTTTCACTCAGCAGAACTATTCCCAAGCTGGGAAAATGGACACTGGCCTCCAGTAGCTTATTGAACCAGGACTTTTGGGCATTATGGCAGGTGCACACTGGCCAGTAGGGGCACATAGGATCCCCACAACATGGATCCCTGGCATAGGTTGAACTAGGCCAGGTCCTCACCCTACTCATCACTGGCAAATACCTATGCCTATTTTTAGCAATATTAGTCAACATGACTAACGTTTTGGGCTATTTCTTTCCCTTTCATCTTTCTGTTTAAAAACCCATGTTTGTGCAGTTTTTGAACTTGTATTACCTCAGCAAGAGCCTGCCTGGGTGTTGTGCAGAGTCCTACAGCAGCAGAGAGAGAAAAGGAGACTTTGAGTGAATTAAGTTCCTCTGTTTTGCTTTATCTTGCTTGTTTTTGCTAGCCGCATTGTTTCGACCACTTTTTTATTAACTTTGCTACTTATCTGAACTGATTTTGAAACCAAATACTGTTTGCACTTTAAAGTATAATTTTTAAGTGTTTTTCATTTGTTTAACCATAAAGGGCTACACACTCAAGTGTGATAGCCTATTTTCCATGTTAAAAGTGTTTTTATTGCTGTATTTGCATTAACTTAAAAAAAAAAAGTCCGGTTTTCAGAGTTTGCTGAATTCTGGGTTGTTTGTAAGTTCCTGTGTTGCCCAGACCTTTCGGAGATAGAGGGAAGCTTCTCTATTCATCAGTGAGAGTGGTGAGTTATGGAACAGCCTATCTGTCACTGGAGGAGTGGTTTTAGTTCAGAAACTCTAGTTTTATTGGCCGTTTTGGGCGATTTCTATCCCTTTCATCTTTCTGTTTAAAAACCCGTGTTTGTGCGGTTTTGCACATCATCAGCACTGCTTAGCTAGGATTAAACTATTCCCGGCGCCATAAAGTCTGCTTTTCAGTTTTTCCATTAGAACTAGCCAGTTTCTTAATTTTAGCACTTGAATTTGCTTTTCCATGCTCAGCACTGTTTCAGATCTGTTGTAAGCACTAAATAAGCTGCAAATTACTGAAGCACTCAACCTTTCTCATTTCCTAGTGGTTAACAGTTTTGTACTTATCTTCCTCAAGTTACTTCAAGGAAAACAGCTCTAGTACTTACTTCACTCACTTGTCTAGAGGAAAATAATGATTACCCAGGCATGTCCAAGGGACAGTTCCCAGTGATCTCTCCTGTCTACCTGATGAATTTGGACATCTTGGGGCAATGTTACAATTGCCTCATGTACACTGACAACCCTCTCCTCCTACCACCCAACACTATAACCTGTGAGAGATGCCTTTATCTTGCCAAACTGGAGGCAAAGCTCTCTCAACCGAAGGCTGAACTTCTCAGTCAAAAGGAGAAGGTAAGCACTTGCACCACACCACACTCATCACATAGTCCCCCTATACCTACACCACCAAAACCCACACATAAATACACAAAAACATTCTCTGAGGCTCTCAGTAAGAATCTGCCCAAGCAACAGAGAGCTCCAAAACAGAAACGCAAGCAACCTCCACTCCTCAACACAACCCAAAAGACACATAACACACAGATCCAGTGTGACACTCAACCACAGCCCATAAGGCATAACAAAGTGCCTGAATCATTAGTTGTAGGTGACTCTATAGTCAGGCACACTGATGTATCACTCACCAGAATAGAAAAGGAGAAGGTCACTGTTAGCTGCATGTCAGGTGCCAGGATCTGCCACATAACCCATGCACTCAGGTCACTCCACAACAAGTACAAATATGACTCAGTCATTGTCCATATTGGTGTGAATGACCTGACATGTACCTCCCTGGACTACATGAAAAAAGACATGGAGGAGCTCTCTGATTTTGTAATCCAGGCAAGTATGTCCCTAGCCCTGAGTAGCATCCTGCATTCACCCAGAATGATACTGCTGTACAAGGAAGAAAATGATTGATTCAACAATTGGCTAAGCTTCTGGTGTCATTCTAAGGGGATCCATTATCTGGCTGCCTGGGACAACATGGTCTATACGCCATGATGCTTTGCCAGAGATGGCCTGCACCTGTCACCCCTGGAATTCTGGATACTGGCTAAGGCTCTCTCCTCCCCTATAGTGTCTTTTTTAGACAAGGTTCAAACGACAAACCCACCACCATAACAGATACAGGCAAGCAACAACTGAGGGTAATGCTACTCAACACTAAAAGTCTAAACCTCAAAATGCACTCACTTGAGGCACTTCTTAAAATGAAGAACATTGATATCTGTGCAGTGACTGAAACCTGTTTCAAGGCTACAGACAGCACCCCTGCTTTACCTGGATATAACTCATATCATACCTTTTGGCCATCTAACCAGGACCGGAACACCAAGGGTGGAGGTGTGTCCATATTCATTAAGGATATACACACCTCCAGGCTAGTTGCCCAACATAATGCATCTGAAATTATCCAAGTGCAACTAACTCTGGGCAAAACTGTAATCCATATTGTAGCTTGCTGCAGATCCCCCACCATGCCCCAGGATTCCCACTCCTGTTTTCATGATATACTGGAGGGTTCAACCAAACACCCTAATAATGGGCGATTTCAACTACCCCGCCACTAACTGGGAAAACTACTCATGTACCAACTCCTTCACTCAACACTTTCTGGAATTCATAAACTCCAATGCCCTGGATCAACTTATCCACAACCCCACCAGGGGCAATAATATCCTAAAACTAGTCATTACTAACATGAGTGACCAGTGTTCCACACCTGAAGTCAACTCCTCATTGGTCAGATCCGACCATAAGCTAATCACCATAGATATGCACACCCCACCCCCCATCCCCCATTAAGGAAACCACTGAAAAAAATTTCTCCAAAGCCAACTTCATGCTTCTTAAGACAGAAGTGGAAAACTTCATGGCACCCATGCAGATGGACAATACAGTTATGACTTCCGAATCTTATACAAATGCACTCTATATGTACTTACATGAGTGCATGGAAAGTGCTATCTCTAGCAGAACCAAGATGCTATCCACCAAAAAAAGAAGCCAATCTGGTGGTCCCCTGCTATAAACAACCTCTACAACAGAAGGAAGAACCTGTTACAAAAGAGAGTAAAATCCCATGAGTGGAGGAGCTCCCTAGTCAGCCTCAGTAAGAAGCTGAGATTCCTCATAAAATCCTCCAAAGCCATCTATGGAAGCAAGATTGCCACTGACTCTAAGGACAACCACCAAACATTCTATATCTATGTCAAGAATCTCAGTGGCAACACCCAGATCTGCTCTGAGTTACAGCACAATGGCACAAAAATTATGGAACCAACTGAAATCGCCAACATCCCGGTGGATAGGTTCAGTGCCAACTTTACCCCTTACCCCCTAAAGGGCCCATATCCATACCGGAAGAATGCAGTGCCCCTGCAATCACAACTGAGCAGGTAAAAACTGCACTCTTCAAAGCCAAGAACACAGCATCCATGGGAAAGGACAACATCCCAGACTATATTCTAAACGAACTTCAGAACAAACTGGCCCCCCCACCTAAGCTCCATGTTCAATCACAGCCTCACATCAGGCTTTGTACCCATTGAATGATACACAGCAACAGTTATACCACTCTACAAAGGGGGAGCCACCACAGACCCCAGGAACTATCGCCCTATTAGCCTGATGAGCCTGGTTTGCAAGGCCATGGAATGTATCATCATGGAACTCATAAACAAAGACGTTGCTAACCTCCAAACTCTGGACCCCACCCAGTTCGGGTTTGTGAAGGGCAGATCATACCTCCTGAATCTGATCAAGTTCTTTGAAACAGTCACAAAAGCCATAGACAAGGGTAAGGCAGTTCACATAGTGTATCTTGACCTCATCAAGGCTTTCAATAACATCTCCCCATTCTGGTATCATAGATAAACTCACTAAACTGGGTATAAATCCATATGTCACAAGATGGGTTGCCAACTGGCTCACTGACAGAATCCACACTGTAAAAGTTGCAGACTCCAAGTCTGACTTCAAACCTGTGACAAGTGGAGTACCACAGGGTTCAGTCTTAGGTCCTCTGCTGTTTGGTATCTACTTCTCTGAAGTACAGGCTAACACAGAGGGCCTCTGGCTGATAAAGTTCGCAGATGACTGCAAATTAGTTTGCTATAGTTGAGTCCCCAAACAACTTGGACATCCTACAGAAGGGCCTCACTGAGACTGATGCCTGGTGTCAGAGCCAAGGCCTCAACCTCAATGCCAAAAAGTGCATTGTCATCCCCTTCGGTAAAAACTCTGTACCTATGAACTACCACATAGGCCGCAGTCCACTTAATGCTGAAGGTGTGAGAAGAGACCTTGGGACAGTAGTCTCTCCTTTGATAGCCACATCGCCATAGTAGTCAGGAAATCCTTCTACGTGGCATACCTCATTTCAAAAGCGTTCTCATCCAGGAAAAAAGAGGTCATTGTTCACTTCTACTAAGCTCTCATTAGACGCATTATTGAGTACAATGCCCCTTTTGGAATGTATCTCACAAGATATCTGCAACAGTTGGAAAGGCCACAAAAATACCTCGCAAAGAAGACTACAGGACTCAAACAGATGCCCTATGCTGACTGTCTCAGAAAACTCCAGCTTTACTCCAAAGCATATCGCCTAATCTGAGGTGATCTCTGCCTTACATACAAAGTTATGTCAAGCCCAGAGCTGTTGGACATGCTACACCTAAATAAATCCCAGTCTCTCTGAGCTACATGCTCCAGGGACCTAAACCTTGTCACCACAATAAACAGAACATGCTGGTGGGATAGATTTGTGTCCCAGAGACTTCCCATACTCTGGAACAAGCTACCTATCGATGTCAAGCAGAGTCCCTCATTAGCACTCTTCAAGAAAAATCTTGATGAGTGGATGGGAACTAGGAAATTCACCCCAGGATCACTTCTGTGGCTCTGCTTGACAGGGGCACAGGAAAATAACCTTCTTGGGTGGTGAAAACCAGGGATCCTTGTTGGCTAGGCTTACATAGGCCCTTGGGCTGATAGCCTTGTACCTACCTATGAACCTATGATCAAATTAGCTAGGGCCAGTTTTTACATCCCTGAATGGGTAGTCCAGATATTGCTCACAGTCTGTAATTTGTGCTCTCCTATTTAGGAGATACTGTGCACTACAGCTGATGCCCAAAGTGATTAGTCAATACAGCTCTTCCCTCAATAGGCAACTAGTTAGGTTTGTGCTGCTGCACACAACTCCATTCTTGGGTAAGATTGAGGTGAAAGTACCCAACATGTTTTTAGGAGGGGGGGTGAGGTACCCTCCCTCCCGAGACACAGGATGATCATGCAAGCTGCACACAGGCATTGGTTTCAGGTCATGATTAAACCTTGTGCCTCATGCATGGGAGGCAAAGGCCTTAACCATTTTGCCAACTGCATCAGGAAATACTTTTTATTTGGCTCCACTAATAGCAAAAAGAATATCATTAAGGTGTACAGAGGTAATCCTCCCTTATACTCAACATTGTTCAGGCCAGTTTTGAGCCCAACACTCCTTTTCTGAAGTGTCTTATTAAAATGATCAAAGAATTAGAAAGAAAGCAAATACTATGAGTACCTAGATTAATACACTGACAATCACTACCAGATCCAAACAAAATGGGATGTGTAAAAGTAAGCCAGCATGGTGGTCTACAGTATAAATAAAAAAATGCAAAAAAGAAAAACAATTCTTAAACTGTATACAAAATCAAACCACATGAAATCAAGTTTAACATTTAAAAAAAAAAAAAACTAAAAACATCACCAAGAATATGAAAGCTTCCCATGAACTTAGACTTGCCTTAGAACCTAACGGGGCTATTACAGATCATTCTTTAGTTCTGCTCTGGTACTGAGGAATAGCACCTAACACTGCTCAGAATTAAATGGCCATTGCCCACTTGGATCCAATCGAGTTAGCCAATGTACTAACAAAGACATTCAGTGTAAATTTCAGCCTGAAACAGCTGTACTAATCCTGCACATCCCACATAATCTGAAACCTCCAATCATAACCAAAGAACAGTTAGTGTATTCTCCAAAATGAAAAATCCATCATATACGTGTCATAATAATACACCTGGCTGACTGAGAAACAGTACAAACCATGTCCTAGTAGACTTGCTAGTACAGCAGCTATTCAGCCAAAGCTTAGCCAATGGATTTGTCCCTGAAGTATGGCACACACTTGTTGTGATGTCACCACTGCCCCCCCCCCCCCCCCATAAACTACAGGTTCATTAGCCTGAATAGTCTCACCTGCAAATCTATGGAGCATACTGTAACTGACCTAGTTATCTAGGATATCAAAAATCTTATAAGGCTTGACCCACAGTTGTTTCACTTTGTTAATGGAAGACTCTGTCTAATGAATCAGTCAACTTCTTTCAAAGAGCAATATTACCTGTAGACAGTGGACATGTCCATAAAGCATACCTTGATTATGCTAAGGATTTTGACACCATTCTACATGCTAGCATAACAAACAAAGTGAATGAGCTGCAAACTGACTCCTGCACAATTCGATGAATAGCAAATTGATTGAGGGGTAGAACCAATGTAGTGAGAGAGGCAAGTGTGTCTACAGTTAATCATATAGGCGGCCAGTGTTGTTCCTCATGACTCCATGCATAGATCACTACTATTCAGCATCGACTTTTGCAGATTTCCAAATTGCAAATGGGGATCTCTGACTAATCAAGTTTGTGGAAGACTGAAAACTTGATGCCATCTCCTTTGATATGCAGAAGGTCCAACCAGGACCTCACACATGTTAACAACTTTTGCTCAAAAAATGGGTTAAAACTTAACACTAAAAAGTATAGTATTGCATCTGGTAAACAATCTCTTCATCAATCTTATTGTATAGACATCACCACACTTCAAAATCAATGTGGTGAGAGTCCTTGGAACATGAGTAGATAAAGGGTAAATAATTCCCTTGCCTTTGACCATCATGTTGCAAGAGTGATTAGGAAATCTTTT
Organism: Protopterus annectens; assembly: GCF_019279795.1. NCBI lineage: Eukaryota > Metazoa > Chordata > Ceratodontiformes > Protopteridae > Protopterus > Protopterus annectens. The sequence continues at coordinate 511,350,978 of NC_056735.1, read as the reverse complement.
TACATGACACAGCTGATTACAAAAGGTATGTCAGCTAGACCCAAACAAGTTCTTATGCGTCCATATTTTGTATTGATCAGGTACTTTATTGAATGCAGTGCCCCTTTTGAGATATATCTTACTAACCATAGCAAGCAACTGAAAAGACTTCTGTGGATCCTAAATAAAAAAGGACAACAGCTACCAAGAGAGCCTGGATGCACTGCCCTTTTATTCAGAATCCTAGAGTATCCTAAATGGTGATCTGTGCCTTGCCTTTTGGGCCACTAGGGAACCGGTAGTCCAAAACCTCTGGTATTTCCACATATGAAACAGTTCTACTAACACAAAGAACAATAGATCTATACCTGCTTCATCAAATGAACAAACATGCTGGAGAGACAGAGTTGTTCAACAGCACTTATCCCTTCTCTAGAACAAACGTATACTCTAAATTAAGCAGTATGACTCACTTTCTTCCAAAAGGAGTCAGACAACTAGATGAGCATCAACAAATTTAAGCTGGGAATAACATGGATAAATCTAAAACCAGACTGAAGATATTTGCACATAACTCATGTCTAGTAAATTAGACTGAAAATCTGTAAAATGACATTAGTGTGATGTTTAGTTGGGCTGCTCTTTTAAGTAATTTAAACATATGTCCAAACTGTACCTCATTAAGAGGAATTTCCTGTCTAAAATCACAAAATACATATGTGTCACACATTCATAATTAATTTTTTGACAACTACACATGATAAATAATTATGTTCACATATAATTATTTACATTATAGGAGTTGTTACTCCCCTCCAAAAAAAACCCTTAAAGATAATGTTGCACCTTGACAATTTATCACAAACTCTGTAAAATAACTATTATATGTTTGTCCAAGAAACAGAAATGTTGACTGAATTGTTTATGACAGGGCCCGCAAAGTGAGTTAGTGCAGCATTTGGCCTCTGAAATCACCAAAGACAGAGTGACTAAGTTTAAACTAATACTCTATGGTAATATACTAAGATATTAGGATTAGCATTTTCTGATAATTACTTCACTGTTTATCAGAAGCAACATGAATATAATCATTAACACCTGGAAATCATATTTAACAATAAAGGCCTATATAGATACTTAAGTAATGTTTCATCTTTTGATAGTAAGACACATTATATTTTAAGAAAAGTTTGAGAACATTTTCATTTACCAGAGTAAGTCCTATTTTGATAAACCTTATGGTACATTTGTCTGTGGTTACTAATCCTCCTATCATTTCATTCATGCATGTCCACTGATTAATCTGTTATACATTCAGAAGACATATGGTGGAAAGGAGCACTTTAGTGGTTACTTTATCAGGATAGGATTTGTGGCACAGTGCTTAGGGTGTGACAAATTTGATGTGGAGGAGACCTCTATAAAACCATTCATCAGAATATATGATCACAGCTATACCATACAGAAAATAAAATTAAAAAAATTGCACTGTATACACATATGTCAAAATGACAAAATAACCATAAATTTGTATTGTCGGTGTTGGATTATCTGTCCCTAGACTGGAAATTTGTGGAGTATAACAAATGAGGATAGTTAGCAGACTATTTTATCTTTTACAGTCAGTTGTTTTTTAGGATGAGATGATGTGTTTAAAAACAGCACTGTAAACTATTCTGTACATATTATAGATAATAATGTTGCCAATATATAGCACTAGCTATTTTTTAATTATAATGTCTTGTTGGTGTTGCTTATGTATATTATAGTATATGACTACAAACTATTTTACCAGCTTCATTTTTAGTACTCTTTGCAGCATAACTGTTTTAGTTTTCAGCACAGCTTTGATAATGAAACATTATACTGCAGTTTTTTTGCTGTGTTTAGTTTTTATGTTTGTTTGCTACATAATGGTGGCTTCTTTCATATTTTATTAACTATGTAATGTGAGCATGCTTTTTGTGCTCTGGTTTATATTTTTATATTAATTGTTACTTTTTTTGGAACTATAAAGTCAATGGTTTCTCCTATTATGTCACATGATTGAATGGTTCTACTATGGAACCCCACATATAGGACTGCAAAGGAACTAGTCAAAAATGAATGCCCAAAATCCAAAAGGGCAAAAAATAAAATTGCAATTGTTTTTTGCAAGGGACCAAGCATTCCTGCATCCCATGAAGTACATCATCTGAAGTTATACATAACAACTTTACAGCCATGCCAACTTGAAAAGGGGAGATATTTTCCAAAACAAAGGAATCAGTGCCACAACACACACTTAGAAATTGCACCAGCAGGGATTTCCTAGGGAAAGCAATTATTGTTGTTGTTTTCAGGCAAATGTTACTGGGGGATTTAACCTCAGTCAGTGGTAGATATACCAACATTCATAGTTATTTAAACAGCTTGTGCATAAGAACAGTTGGTGGGATTCATAAAGGTTACCACAAGGTAAGCACTATGTGCACACTTTGAATACTCATTTTAAATACGATTGTTTACTTGCATTTATATCAATTTTATTAACTTTTTATTATTAATTATGTACTTAAGAGCATCTTTGTGTGGAGCTTTTCTCCCCGGGCCTCTGCTGTAAAAGGACTTGGGTTTAGTCAGATTTTCTTGGTAAACAAATGTAAATAAATAAATGAATACTCAGCAAAAGCACAGTGGTAGGGTTGATGTTGCATTTGGAAATGTTACCTTAAGGTGTACAATTTCAACAATTATGAATCCCTTCCCAATTTGTTTTACTGAATAAGCCCTGAAAGAAAGTTCTTATGAGTTTTCCATAAGAATGTAACTTTTCCATTAATAATGTTTCTTGTGTTTTTGATTTTAGTTATTTGTGTTAATAATTTGGATTGTTTGCTTTCCATTAATAGCATTTTTCTTTTGTTTTTGGTTTTAGGTATCTACAGTACTAGATTGAGATATTTCTCTATCAGACATACAACAAAAAATGATTAGTGGCTTGTACAATGGAGGAGATTATGCAGGATAAGGAAGAGATTAGTTGTGAGGTTAGTTATTAAAGATGGATAATTAGTACAAATACTACCAAAAATGACTCAAAACATATAAGACAGGTAGTGTTATAAATAAGCTAATTGTTCAAAAGCACAAATTAAATTAACAGAAGTACTATTTGAACGTATAATCTAAAGCTAGCACATGTAGCTCTAAGAAAACATTAGCAATACACAATAGTGAAAATATTACTGGTATTGTATGTAGCTATGACAGGAACAACAAGCACATTTTAGTATGCACCCTCAGTTTTGAACACTGAATTTTAAGTAGATATGAGTCATTTGCATCTAGCTTTCTTTTTTATTATTAATTGTGAAGGAAAAGAAGAATGCATTGTGCACTTTTTCACAAAGGTGATGTGTTTTGTTTTCATTTTCCTCATAATGAAATATGCAATGGCTGATGTGAAATAACTCAGTTATCTTTTAATTTTGTGGTTGAAGTTGGATATCTAGGATGTTATCACCTTAAAATTAGCCAAGAACACATTTTCACATCTTAGCTAAAATAATTCACGCCTAACTATGACAACTGTGACAAAGGATGTCTATTAAATGGCAACTGGATTGAAATTGACAGTTTTATAAAAGTAATGCTGATAATGCTGCCTTTTCATAGCCAGAATATATTCTGTATAAATGGCTTTCAATTGTATGAGACATCCACATAGCACTGTCATGCTAAAAATTATGCTTAAACAGCATAAATGGTGGAGTAAGTACATTGAATGCTACAAAAAGATTTAAGGAATTACACAGTATTACAGGATGTCATTTGCCTGTTTTTCATGTAAGCGGGAATCAGCACCTCTTGGGAAATAATTAGGTAGCTGCCCTCTGGTGCAGCTCTGTTAAGTCACCTCATCAAATGAGATTTAATGATTTAAAACTGTTAGATTCCCCTGAGAGGATTGCCATCTGCTGTCTGCTAGAAACTGATGCTGTTAGCAAACTCTTATCATCACACACAATTAATGCAAATTTGACTGATGCTGATACTGTAAACTGATAAAACTGGAAGACATTATGGACATGCTGGACCAACCTCTTGCTATTATTGCCCAGATCTTGAATAAACTAATTGTCCAAAAACAGCATGCTTAAAACAAATATGAAATAATGATACTAAAGTTGAAAAGCTTGTTTTTGGAAACTTCAAATGCACTGAATTTCAGGTTAGTGGATGTGCTAAGTTCTAACCTCAGAGTCCAGAAGATATGACAAACAATTTGATGCAGCATTTTTAGCTCAAAGTGGTTAATCAGAAATGTTTACAAGTGTTACAGATGTAACCAAATATGTTTCACATCTAGTATGTATGGCTTCATCCACTCAAAGCCTGGAAATTATAAATGCGAAACTCAACTTCAATTTTCTGAAGATATTTTACCAGAAAATACCAGTTATATTAATAGTGAATACAATACAACAAATACAATCAAGTAAAATATAACAGCTGAATAAAAGACGTGGAAATAAATTCATTCAACTAAATTAGTAGGTATATATGAATATAAATAAAAGGAGGTTATCCCATACCATCAACAGTTGTTTAAAATAAATACATTTTTAAGCAACCTATTAGATTTATTTATTTATTTATATATTTATTTGTCTTTGTTGACTGGGAAAGTTCAAATGCATAGAGATCATTTTCAGCAGAGTCCAAAGGGGAAAACCATCACAGTACATTTATATTAACAAGTGAATTTCATACAGTTCAAACAATTACAGGACAGGTATATACAGATTTATATCAACATGTATAAGTGTATACAGTTCTAGTAGAACTAAAATCTTGCAGCATATAAATTAATTTAAACTGTAGAAGGGAAAATATTGTTGTAAAGAAGTTTAGTGTTCTTACATTTCAGTACAGAAAGACTTGGAAAAATTTCAAGTGATATAATGAAGAGTGTAGTTGAGAAGTATAAGGGAGCTTTTAGCATCGTATAGGAGGACAGTGGTAATAGCATAGGACTTAGAGAGCCTGGCACAGGATTTGTTCTATCTAGGCTGCCTATTCCATATTGGTGCATCTGGAAGGTTTATAACATATTTATACAGGGAATGCATGAGAGGGGTAGAGTGGTAGATGGAGCGAATTAGAAGATGGGAAGAATAAGAAGTGTTTACGTTTTTAAGTAAGGGAAAGATGAGAAATTGTGCTTAAAAGGGGTTGAAGAGAGGTATATTGATTCAAGTGCATGAGGGAAAGTTGTTAGTGGTGTAATGATTCAAGTACAGGAGTGGAAAATGTTTAGTATAGGTAATAATGTGTTTGTGCTTTCAATAGAGATAGTAAGTTCCACATGGGAGGGCTCTGAAGACAAATGATTGAGTACCAGATGTCTAAAAGTGCACCCATGGAACCACAAGCAGGCGATGGAAAGCTATGCACAAAGCCCAGGCAAGACAGTACAACACTGGCAGCTCCTTCAGATAAGAGCGACCCAAGTCATGAGTGGACAGATTAGTTAACAATAACTCATTCAACATTATCCTGTACTGGACCGGTAGTCAGTCTTGGCTGTGCAGAACAGTTATGATATTTTAGTAATGGGTTGTACCAGTCAGTAGTTTAGCAGCAGAATTATGCACTATTTGCAAATGATCAACCTCAACGTGATGATGTCCCAGGTACAGGGCATTCCCACAGTCTGAACAGGAAAAGAGCAAGGCACGAAAACCAACTGTGAAGTCAGCATGAGGAAAAAGGTGCTTAACCATGGAATCTTTCACAGATAGAATGCTTTTATAGACATTTGTTCTTGGACTGTAAGTCTACAGTGTAAACTATTCATCTTGAGAACAGATGCAAGCTTATTGCACAATAAATGATGTATATAGGAAATTAAAAGGCAGAAGATTCCTTCAAGGTAAAATGAAAAACCATGTCCTCAGTTTTGGAGATTTAAAGTTTCAGCTAGTTAAAACTAAACCAAGAGTATATGCCATCAAAACGTCAGCAACAGAATACACACATTCAATGTAAACATGTGGAATGGAAGGGTACATCTGAGTATCATCAGAGTAACTGTAATATGGCAAGCCTCCTTATCTAATCTCCCAATGGATACATGTAAACAGTAAACAATGAATACCCTAGGACAGAGTCATGTCTTACTCTGCACCAAAGAAGAAATGATGAACTGGTGCATATTACAGACAAAACCATAAGCGTGTAACCTGAGAAGTAGGACATAAGCCATTTCTGGCATCATGGAGGTAATGCTACAGTAGACAAGGACAGTCTCTGTAATACAGCAAGTGTGAAACCCTGATTAAAAAAGATGCATGCATCTATGGATCATTTGATGATTCTGAAGTCGCTTGTACATAACTTTTGCAATTACTTCCCAGTAAGGGAAGATTAAAGATCAGTCAATAACTGCCAAAAATACCGGGGTCCAGTTAGTGTTTCTTGAGGAAAGGGGGTGACATAGGCCTCTTTCACACTCAGTGGAAAAAACATGCCTCAAGGAGGAAACCAAGATATGATATTATCACTCTATAAATATCATCAAAGCAGGCCAGAACCAGCCTTGATGAACAAGTGTCCAGACCACTGGTCACTGATTGCACACCTGAGATGAAAGTGAAGAGCTCATCATAATCTGGAATTTCAAAAACCATCCAGGAGAAAGAACATGCTAGGGATAAAACTACTGCAACTTTCATGAGATGAATTAGCCATAGAGTGGAGCTGATATGGCAATATTATTTGTAAAAAATATATATAAATAAATAAAAAGATAACAAAATGAAGGCAGCTGCCTCATATAATGAGACAAAGAAATCTCTTCTCGTGGTAAGACAAGGTGGCCTCTGCAAACTTTCTTCCATTTGGAAAAGTCCATCTGGTTAGTTAGCCAAGGAAGAAATCTCTTTCTCTAGACATAATTGATAATTTTTACAAGAACTCTTTGCCTCTTAAAATCTCTACCTGATACTGACCATAATGTTTATATGGTTCAAGTTTGTTAATCTACAGACCACTCTAAGCCAACAATTTTCTATCCTATCCCTTCTTCTCATAGCAAGCTGAGGCCATGATAGTACCTAGGCCTATACTTCCTAGTAAATGGTGGATGAACATGACTTGGAGTGAGTATATCAATTGGCAAATTCAAAGGCCTGTTATATTCAGTGAACATGAATTCCAAGGAGTCAGTACCATCTTCCAAAATGAACTAAAAAAGTGTGGAAGAATTATCATTGAGAGTAATAGGATTATTATTCTAATCATATTTGGTTCATGATCAGTGAAACTATAATGGAGATGCTCTGGGATGAAGCAGATAGGAACTGTTCAAATGAAGAGACTGGTTCTACACCATGCCTGATGTCTTTCTGTCCCATTGAAAGAGAAACTCTGAAATATGATCTAATCTATGGGACAAACAGGTAATAACCTGAGCAAATCCAAAGCCTTTCATAACATAAATGAACTATTGGGCAAGTGTCATTGTCTCATCATTGACCCAGATACTGTAGTCACAAACAGCAAATAAATGCTGGTGACTCAAGGGTATAGTGTCCATGAGAAAATGAGTGAACTCCTGTAGGAATGTCCTTACACAAGCCAATATACTGCAGTCTAGGAGAAACCTACAGTTTTCTCTAGCTCCATGGACAGGTTCAAAGGTGTTTTTATCCCTAGAAGCAGCCTGTGTCATTCCAACCTAAAGGCCACTGCAAATGGTAATCCTACCCATAATCATGTTCATATGAGGGGATCCAATTACTGAGAATCATGATTGGATGGATGAGGTCAAATAAAGGCTAAAGTTTTCATCAAGCCTAGTTGTATTGATGAAAGCAATGTTTACATTGCACAGTAGGTCACAGAATCTTAGACTTGTTGACTGACCTTATAAATATGATGCCCTATGTAGACCATCAAAAAATGGGTCCCCGGTACATGCTGGTGATGAAAAGTGGGACCCTGGGAAACATACAAAGGCAGGGACTTTGATTTTTTTTTTTACCCCAAGGACATGTCGTGGGGCTGATGACCCAGCAGGGGAATGTGTATTGAGGTGTCTGTTTTGAGCAGCATGCACTAACCACCATGATGCTTACTTGCAGATCAGACTCTTTAACAGTCAATAAATAGATGTAAGAAGATTTGGAAGTCAAATGGGTGTTAAAAAATGTAGAAATGATTCACTGCAATGTATAAGTCTAGTCTGAATTGTAGTAGCCCTGCTTAGGATCACCTATTCAAGAAAAATACAATATAACAATAAAAACACCAATAAAACCTAGTCCTAAGTGTAAGTAAAGCCTTGGCAAAGCAATAAGACCAGAACATGTAAAAGCATAAAACAGTAACAAGTTAAAGGAATAATGCAGTAAGCAAGAACCCAGCATTAATATCTTAGTAGCCTTTTAGGACAAAACAGTAAAACAGCCCTTAAGTGAAACTTAACTTGCGAACTCCAGTGATGTCAGGACAAAGATGAAAGCAAAGCAGATTAATGACAAATAAATACAAGCTGGCAAGGAAGTCGGGATTTCAAGAGTTCCAATGTCAGTAGGAAAGCCAAGAATCCTATCAAATCTAGCCAGTAGTCAAAGACCAAGTAGAGCTATTTAAGTTAATGCAAAGGTGCTTCTAGCAAAGGCTTGCAAGTAGAACTGCTGAGGGTAATGTAAAGGTACTTCTAGCAAAGTCATGATTTTAGTGGCTTCTTTCTGGTACTTTCCCCATCTATAATCTGATTGTCCTTCTTCCCTTTACTGATGTTAGGTATACTCTGCAATGAGTACTGTAGACAAATTTATTGAAGCTGGATACATCATTTTAGTATATTTCAGGGATGGTAAAGTTAATTCTAATGCATTTGTGGTGGCATACATCAGAAATGGCAGCTCACTGCACCCCTTGAGGTAGAGTTTCTGCTCATTCACCCTCTTTCCTAAATATACTACTCTTGAGGCTACACCATCTTGCAGAAAAGGATATTAACTTATTGTAACAACAGAGGTGGCACATTTAGAATGTAAGGTATGGAGGTAGATCCTCCACACGAAGTGTTACGAATGTCCTGCAAAAATGGTATAGCACAGATTTTTAGTTACCAGAATATTCAGCTAGAACATAAGTATATTGTAGTTTGTAAGCTAAGTCCAGCTTTGATATACTAAAGTAAACCCACTTTAGTTATTGCCTGGAACTGTGAAACAAAATATAATCTTTGTCCACTGATACAGTGCTGTACCAAAGCAGATAACCACACGATTCATAACTATGGAAAATGATTAAATCTCTTCTATTCTGGACAAATAAAATCACATCCTTTCTTACTACAATCTCCAAAATAGCAAATCAGTCTCAAGTACTGGGTCATTCATATCACAATTAAATACTCTGTTCTTTGATGAAACGTTGTTAGATCACCTATCACTTATGCTTTAGTTAAAAGGCAATTTAGTCATCTGACCGAATGGGTTACTTTGACTTTTTGGAATCAAGTCATTTACAACACAAGAATGTTATAACCTCCTTTACTGGGGAACATCTTAGCTACTACGCTGAGAAGTATCTCCCTGATAGCGTGCTTCCTGGTACCATATTGGTATATCTGAAGTTAAAGCACATGCAATTTGCAAGTTAGCATTAATTAAAGTGAGATAGAAAATGAAAGAACATGTGATGAAGACTATTTTCAGAAATATAAATACAGAATGTTAAATAACATAAGACTGTTAGCAATGACAGGGGTCTTAATGTCACTTGAGACAACTGAATTATGATGATGCTTTATATTTCCTGAAAAATACTTCTGCCTAAAAAAATGAGCCAAGTGAAATTAATGGTGATATTCTTATCATGTTGACTGAAATAGTCTTTCAGTAAAAGATGAATGCAAAATTTGAAGAATTTAGTTGTATATATACTGGTCAATAATGAATGCACTTTGATATCTGGTGGGTACTGTAGTATACTTATATATAATATGCTCCCTTCAAAAACTATTAATTACAATGTATGTTTTACAATCATTACACATATATGTCTTCATCTAAAAAAGCTACATATTGTGTAAGGTTTTTAACTTAATGAACTTTTTCTACTAAACAGAAACTCATCAGATCCAAGAAAATGTTAACTATCTATGATCACAACAACTGTCTCTTAGAGCTAGTCTCCACTTTCAAGTATTTTGGTCTCTGGTTAGACTCCTCACTCAACATCCACCTGCATCTTGGTAATACATGTAAAACAATAATCCCCTACTTTTCTGAGCACTAAAAAATCCCATTTCACCTCACACTCCACAGGGTCTACAATACAGAAAGGTAACTTACTCCCCCAGTGTCTCTCTTATACTAACAGCCTTTACTAAAAACTCTACTACTATTGAAAAACTAGTAAACAAAATACATATATTAATTACACTCTCCTCAAAAAATGAACATCAGTGAATAACACTAAAAAAGGCAAAATGGCTCCCAGTTAATCAACATGCAAATCTATTCATAGGCAGAAGTGTAGCTGGCTCAACCAGTGTCCTGTGCAGGTACCACTAAGCAGGGCCCTACCCTTTCAGAAGAACAACAAAAACAAAAAAGTTTTAGCAATTGGCTTATTACAGTTATATACATGACCTCCATCCCCTGAGCTCTTCCATTGAAGAGCAAAAAAAAAAAAAAGTCTGTTTCTTCTACTGGCCCTCCCCCTCCTGCTCCAGCCATTTAGGTGCTGTTTCTGTGCCTTCTCATTAAAAAAAGTGTTTCTTCTTTTAAATTGCAGCATAGCATTGTTACATTTAAGACCCTGGCTGCACAGAGTGCTATGGCATTCATGTTTTAGTTATTAATAAAACAAATTGTCTAAACAGTAGCAAATTGCTTGCTACAAATGTAATAAAGAGTTTCTGCAGTTTATATCGTGCCTGCAAAGAGTGCTAGAGTGCTCTGGTCTTAGTTAAAAAAAGAGATTTTAAACTGTAGCAATCTTCTTGCTACCTAGAGTTTAAACCACACATGGAGCACTACAATGAACTCAGGTTTGTCTGCAAATGCAATATCGGCTTTTAAAAACGTATATTGCATTAAGTAGAGATTCAGATCAGTTGATCGTGACACCAACACTTTATGCCCAGGGCAGTTGCCCCCTCACCCTGCCCTGACTATGCTATTGCTTGTGGGTTTCAACTATTAAAACTCCTACATGAACATAGTCTGCCTCCTTTGATATCTACGAACATCATGCCCCCACATACAACCTAAGAAACTTGGACCACTCAAGCCATAAAACAAAGATCCCACAATCCAGGCTACATATCTCTAACAATTAATTTTCACTTCTATGGTGTAAACTATAGGAGCCCCTTACACCAGAAATTAAAGACTCATTATCTTATTCCAAGTTCTGTTCTCTATTAAAGTCACATTTAGATGAAAAGGCAGACTGTACCTGTTACTTCTCAGGTTACATAACTTAAGTCTACTTTAGTTCTTCATCAGTCTAGCTCACCCATTATGATCCTTTACTCCTTTCCACATCTATAATTTATTCTACTCTAAAGTCTCAACTATTTTGTACATTTTGGAAATGTATACATTGGAATTTCCTTGTACCCTAAGGATCACTCTATCTCTGTACTGTTTTACTGCCAGTATGTGTTATTGTACTCTTGTCTATTTGGTATGTCTAGTCAGTTTTTGACCTTGGTCCGAGACTGAAATTGGTCAGAATTGGCCAGTGCTCTACCTGGTAAAAAAGTTCAAATAAATAACCAACTAAATAAGTAAAGCTGATGCCTTGCATGCCTATTTTTGCCAACATGTGCATGAAGCTTGGTTAGATTAAATTATTAGATTAAAAACATTTAATATAATTCACTCTGACATGACATAACAATTTTTGGTTCTGAAGTATAATAATGCTTTAATAGTAGATAAAAATATTATCATGTTAAGGTTTATTGTCATCCTAAGTTCTATATTTCTAGCCACTTGCTTTCATTAGATAATGTTAGTTTTATTTAATTTTTCAATATCAACTTTGAAATGCTTCAAAATTACAAATTGCAAAAACACATGGACACTTATTTCAGCTCATAACAATGTTGATGCTATTTATATTCTTAGCATTTTGTTGCTTTCATTCTCAAAACTTTTCTTTCTGTGCCAGTAAATGTTTTTGAGCATTGTAAAATACCATACTATGAGATGAAATAAACTGGTGTTTACATGGTGCTATACTTCCAATTCTATAGTTGTGAGCAGCTGTTACTCGTATGTTAAATTTGTAAAAGCTGGTACATTTTCACAATTTTTATTGTTATAATGTAAATATGACATATGACCTGGGTTTCTTTTCGCATAGTCATATGTGTCCCTGTGATTGGTTTTATTTACCTTGATTTTTTATTTGTTATTTATAGTAACTTTAATAAAAAGTTTAATTGTGGAAAGTAAAAACATTTTTATCTGACACTTGCAAATATTACTACCCCATTATCCTAATAAATATACTGATGTAATCTGATGCTGAAGTCCTTTGGATCACAACCACTTTGGCATTTTCAAATCACTACTCCCTCCACGTGACTCTTCTCTTTTCCACTGCGTAATGTGATTGCCACTTGCTCAGTGCCTGAATGTCGCTGCCCCCCCCCCCCAGCCTGAATCAAGCTGTATTGGACTGCACCCTGTAAGAAAGCCCGTGAAACACTTGATAAAATAGACTGGGAAGAGCATCCATCTTTTAAACAACCTCACTCAGTACCCAAACATTGCTGGTCCACCCCCCCCCCCCCCAGCCTGAATCAAGCTGTAATGGACTGCGCCCTGTAAGAAAACCTGGAAAACACTTGATAAAATAGACTGGGAAAAGCAACCACTTTTAAACAATGTAGATGCTTGCCTACTGTCTTATCAAACATTGTCATTACAATTTTTGTTTGTTTTGTGGCTTGGACACTCCATAGATTTTTCTTCTCCCCGTCCCATTTCTTTTTATATTTGTAATACTAGTTCCCTTTTCTGGCCACCAGATGGCAGAATAGCATAAGAAATAATAACTTACTGTGTCCTAGCAGTTCTCCCTAGCCAATTCCTTCAGTGCTCCTTGCAATTTACCCAAGTGTAGAGTTTAAAAGAAAATACATAACAATTAAGACGTGGTGGTACAGCAGTAGCATTGTTGCCTCACAGCAAGAGGTTCTCCTGTTCGATTCTCGGCTGGAGTCCCTTTTGTGTGGAGTCTGTATGTCCTCCCCGTGGTCGAGTAGCCTCTGAAACACATGCCTGAATGGGCGTGCCTTCGCTGAAGGTTGGGCGTCAGGCTGGCAACTCGGCACCATAAAAATCAACTACCAATCATTAGCAGACCAGAGTTCTGCTGTGGTGACCCTTAACTGGGAAAAGCCGAAAAGACAAACAACTTACAATTAAACTGCATAACACAGTCATAAGAACACCAGGCCTGTGAACTTTACTTTTGGCCCCTCACTTATAATTTTAAGGGAAGAGTGTAATGTACCTGTTTATTATCAGCCTAACTAATAGTTTTTCCATTTCACCTGCCTCTTCCAGCTGGGCCAACCTGCTGTGTTCACCCTCGCTGCACTAGGGCTCACTCAGCTCCCTTACTGTACTCCCATTCCTACCCGCCCCTACTTTCATTACATTGTTGCCCTCTATGCCACACCGTTACCTTCCCTCTAGCCAATTAGCCATCCCCATCAATTAACAACTCCTCTCCACAGTTTTCACTCCCACTACAATCTCCTTCCCCCAGTCCTACTAATTAGTCACTTCCCTCCCTATATCCACCAATCTTACCTCTATCTCCTTATCACTTACTTCATATAAGTAGCCCCCCTTATTGCCAGTATTCCTTATTAGTGCAAAATAGTACCTATCTTTTAAACTCTCACTCTTCTTTCTCAAACACTACTTATCTTTCATCATGATACCTCTTTAGCTTTCTGCCACCCTTCTCCTCTTCCTTTCACTATCAGCCTCATACCACATTGCACTCTATTATCAAGCACAATCTCCTCATCTCCCCATCACTCACATCACCAGCACCATCCCTCATTTACAGCTTATATCTCCATCCCTCTTTCATATCTCACCTTCACATGTTTTCACGGTTAACACATTTCCAAATATCACTCTCACCTCTAATCTGAAATAAAGAAGTATTGCTACCTTGAACCTCTTCACATATATTGCTACTTTCTTGGATACATTTCTCCTGGATGAGGACATCCATCCTAACCCAGGAACACCTGTCTCTACCTCTCTTAAATACATATCTCATTCCTCACCTTCTACCTCCTCTCCTTTTCCTAAATCATTAAATATATTCTGTGTAAATATTCAAAGCCTAGTAAATAAAATCACAGAGCTGCATTCCTCGATTACTAACATTTCCCTCATATCTTAACTCTGTCATAAACTTGGTTAAAACCACACATCTCAAACACAGAAATCTTACCTCCAGACTATAGCATCTTTCACTCTGACAGAACCAATAACAACTTAATCTCTCTCCACTTTCCATTTCTATACCTAGCTTTGAGACTATACAAATGCTTGTCATAAACTGTCACCTAAACCACATAAAAAAATTGCCATAGCCTCCATCTACATACCTCCTGGGAATAATATTCTTATCCTTCAGAACATTCTGGCTTGTTCAATATGTTCCATATGAAACCATTACCTTGATGATGTAAACATAGATTGGACTAAACTTTCTACTACATGTCCTTGTCACAGTTTCAACCTACATGGCTTCCACCAACTCATATCCTCTCCTACTCAGACTAACAGAAACTCCACTTCTGGACCTAGCCTGGACTGGATTCTTACCTCAAATCCCAACCTTTATCATAACCATGACATACTTCCTAACTCTCTTAGTGACCATTCCCCTACTTATATTCATAGATTCTCCAAACATACTCCCAAAGACCACCTATACAGGGAATGTCACAAGCTCACTCATTTCAATCCACATATTTTTAACTCCAGATTGTCTAACATAAAATGATCCTTCCTTCATCACGTCCCTCTCTTCAAGAGTGTAGCATCTTTCAATAAAATATTCCTAGAGATACTTAACTGCATGGCACAAGATATTTCTAGAGATACTTAACTCCATGGCACCTATCAAAAAATCAGAATAAAATCAAACTCTGCCCCTGGCTCACAAAACATACTCAGTCCATTATGCATAAAAGAGACAGTGTGTTTGGAAAGATTGGGTCAAAAATAAAACCCCTTTCCTACTTCAAAAATACAAAGAGTTTAGAGACCTGTCTAAAACATGTTAACAATGACAAGAAAAATCTTTTCTGCTCCAACCAATGTAACCCGCAAAAAAAAAATCCCAAAAAATCTAGGCTTTCACTAATAATCTTCTTTATCCTGCCAACCCTTCAACTCACAACCCCTTCCCACATAATACAACTACTGAAACTGACACTTTCTTAAACAACTATTTCATAGAAACAATCCAAAAACTTACTCAAAATAGTAATACTACCTCCACCCCTCCTTCACCCCCCCAACATATCACATTCCAATACCTTCTCATTCAAACCTGTTCCCACCACCTTCATCAAATCTCTCCTAACCAAACTCAAACCTGGCTGCCCCTCTGCTGATACATTACTTTCCTAATTTCTTAAAATTGCTGCAGAATCCATTACCTACCCTGTCTCTATACTCATACATCATTCCATTACTGAAGCCTGTGTCCCTGATATGCAGAAATCTTTCTACACAATCCCTTTTCACAAGGGCAGAAACTCTACTGATCCTTCCAATTATAGGCCCATTGCTATCCTGTCCCCTATCTCCAAAATTCTGGAAAAGTGTATTCATACCCAGTTACTCAAACACCTGCTTGAAAATAACCTGCTAACTTCCAAACAATATGGCTATATACCCCACTACAGCACTTCCATTGCACTACTTTTCTTCACCTAAACAACAGCAGAGGCCCAGGATAACAACCTGTTAGTCTCCTGTTTATTCCTTGATCCCTATAAGGCCTTTGACACTGTCTCTCACTCTAAACTTGTAACTAAACTTTCCAACCTCTATCTCTCTTTTTTCCTCTATAAACTGGTTTTCAAGTTACCTCTCCAATAGGCAACAATCTATTCACTGGCAAATTGTCTTCACTCCCTTCCTTCCAGTTAACACTGTGTTCCTCAAGGATCTATCTTGGGCCCCCTCTTATTCAATATTTTCAATAACAAACTACATTCTGTTTGTAACCTCTGTTTTTTGCTGCCCATGGGCATCCCTCAGTAGTGTGCACAACTTCCCTTAACCACAGTCAAAGCTCCAACAAAAACAAAACAAACAAAAAAAAAACTGAAGCAACTGGCAGCAAACAAGAACACAGAGAGTGGAACCCCATGCAAACCAGTAAAAGCTACCGCAAGTCCTACTTTTATCAATAGACTGTGAGCAGTTCCCTTAACCGCATTGAAAAGTCCCAAAAATAAACCTGAAACAACTGCCTGCATACAAGAATACGGAGAGCAAAACCCAGTACAAACCAATAAAAGCTACTGCAATTCCTACTTTTATCAACAGACTGTGAGCAGTTCCCTTAAACACATTTAAAAGTCCAACAAAAATAAAAAAAAAATAAAAAAAACTGAAGCAACTGTCTGCATATAAGAACACTGAGAGTGGAACCCCGTACAAACCAGTAAAAGCTACTGCAAGTCCTATTTTTATCAACAGACTGTGAGCAGTTCCCTTAACCACATTCAAAAGTCCAACAAAAACAAAACAAAAAAAAAACTAAAGCAGCTGCCTGCATACAAGAACACTAAGAGCAGAACCCTGTACAAACCAATAAAAGCTACTGCAAGTCCTAGTTTTATCAACAGACTGTGAGCAGTGTAAGTATATTATAATCTTCTCTCTATGATACTCCTACTGATTCTTCTCCTATGCACACTACTGGATCACCCCCGTTTTCCTCCCATTTATTGTAAAAAATATATGCAGTTTTCCAAAGCTTTGCATTTATTTTATATTCTTATATTTTATTTATTTATATATTACAGTTATTTTCTATTCTTATACTTTATTCTCCCATTTATTGTAACAAATATATACAGTTTCCCAAAGCTTTGCATATATTTTATAGTCTACCTCCCTGATGCTCTACTAAATCTGCTTTTGAGTTCACACAGATAAACAGACACCTTTATGTACTCACCTGGGCTAGCTGGTTGATTGTTTTTCTTATCTCACAGCTTTCTTCAAGTCCTGGGTTCATAGCCCCACCTTCTCTTGTTCTCCTAACATAATTCTATTGTAAGTTTCCTAGCCCTGTCTAAACTGTTTTCTCACAGCTTTCTCCTAGCCCTGGCTCTTAGCCTTCCCCCTTCTCTTGGTCTTCTAACATAATCTTATTGTAAGCTTCCAGCCTTGTCAATCCTGTGTATTCCCTCCCTCTTCCTGTTGAAAGTTTACTTATTCTTACCCTGAGCTGCTGCACCATTTTAAATATTAAAAACCACTGCCTGACTACACTCTGTTCCTCGGGCATCCCTCAGTAGTGTGCACAAAAACCACTGCCTGACTACACTCTGTTCCTCTCTGTCCCATGGGCATCCCTCAGTAGTGTGCACAAAAACCAATGCCTGACTACACTCTGTTCCTCTCTGTCCCATGGGCATCCCTCAGTAGTGTGCACAAAAACCAATGCCTGACTACACTCTGTTCCTCTCTGTCCCATGGGCATCCCTCAGTAGTGTGCACAAAAACCAATGCCTGACTACACTCTGTTCCTCTCTGTCCCATGGGCATCCCTCAGTAGTGTGCACAAAAACCAATGCCTGACTACACTCTGTTCCTCTCTGTCCCATGGGCATCCCTCAGTAGTGTGCACAAAAACCAATGCCTGACTACACTCTGTTCCTCGGGCATCCCTCAGTAGTGCGCACAACTATAAGTACCATTTGTGATGTAGAAGATTCAGTGGCATCTGTTTTTGCTTAATTTATTTTAAGAGGCTCTGCACTGGTGTGTTAATACTTTTGTTATGTAACTTGCTTAAGTGTGTAACCCCACCTGTACAATGTCTATGCTGTCTAGGTCATTTCCTATTTAGAGTGCAGTTGTAAGTTTGCTTACTTTAAGGAAGTAATCACCTTTTACTCATAAGCTTGCTACATTTTATTGTCTACAGTTTGGAAAGGTACTGTTTCAGTTTGACGTAGTCTGATTTTATTAAACAGCTTACTAGAACACATTGCTCTTATTACTTTTAAATTGCTTAAGTGTACAACTTCACCTGTAAAATACCTATGCTGTCTTGGTCATTTCCTATTTAGTGTGCAGGTGTAGGTTTAATTATTTTAAGGAAGTAATCACCTTTTACTGATAAACTTGCTGCATTTTACTGTTTACAGTTTGGAAATGCACTGTTTCAGCTTGACATAAGTGATTTTGTTAAACAGCTTACTGGAACATATTGCAGTTACTGCTTTTAAATTGGTACTGGGTGCTCTCATTGGTGCTCAGCTGCTGTGCTGTTTCAACCTGCATTAGATAGATTTTACTGCTTAGCTTATTTGAGTGCCTATTCTGTTACTGTATTGTGTGGACGCTGAGTGATTTTACTGTAATTTTACGTCCTGCCACCATGTTGCTCAGTTCTGTTGGCATGCATTACTAAGTAACAACAAATAGCTGGAAAAGTTTACTGGCAATTAATTACTCTGCATTCTGTGAAATTAAGGTGGCAATAGACTGAATTTCCTATTGCTAAACAGAGTGACTTTCTTATTAATTATCACTGCTTGTTCCTTAACTAATTTATTTGATTAACTACTGCTTAGCTAAATGTTAAAAAAATATGTAATAGTAATACGCATGCTTAGTGCATTTAGTGCATTTGAGATTTAAAAGGGTTAATACATTTATTCTGTTCACACTGCATGAATCTGCACAGCCATTAGAAACTTAACAAGAAGCATTCTATTTTCTGCTAATGTCAGCAAATAACAAGAAGTAATTCATTTCTGCTAATGTCATGAAAATTAACAAAGGGGTATTGATTTCTGCTTATGCCATGAGAAAACATGCTAGAAGCTATTGATAAAGAAAACAATAGATGCTTGAAAGTTTAAACCGTAGTCAGCATTACTTGTACTAAAGCTAGAAATGTACCTTGAATTTAGGTAAAATGTAACACATGTATTAGAACAGTACAATAGAAGAATTGAAATGCTGAAATGGACTGGCATAATCCCAAGGCCAGGTTGTTTTTCTCAAAATGTTTTTGTAGAATGACAAATATTTTAACTTGGTCAGCAATAAGTTTAACAATATTTTCTGTAGAACATACAGAAAGCTGTGTCTAACGATGTCAGCAATAGAATGTAACATTTTGTATGTGACAGGAAGAGAACTGTATAAGTATAACCTATTAGTCATTAATTATCCAGACAAACCCTGTGCATACATGCTTTGTCTCCTTGCTGCAAGTAATAAAGGGTGCCTTGCTTGAACCTAACGTGAATTGGTCTTTGAAGTTTTTTCCTTTGACAGATTGGTCCTTTGGACCAGAACCCTCTCTTCACCTCGGATCAGATGGGCCAGGTGGTTGAAACCGGATGGGGAAGAAACCAAATCGGTTCTTCTTATCTGAAAAGCCCTCCGACTGAATTGTCGTTCAAAAGAGGCCAGCCACTTTCTGATCTGTGACTGAAGGACGGGTCTCCGCAAACTGGTGATCAATCACGTGGGCTCAGGTAAGGTGAATCTACTTTTTTCTGTTTTCTGTTTTAGATCAGGGACTAGATATGTATTGTTTTTGTTAGACTGTATTTTTCTTACAAGTCAGGGACAAAAAAGATTGCTGTCTTGTCATAGATCAGGAGAAACAGAATAAGTAGGCAGTCATTCTGAAGAGACTATAACAAAATCCGTGGTACCACATTAAAAAATAAGAAAAGTTACGTAACGATAAAAGGTTAGAACAAAATGGGTAATAATTGCACAAAAAGACCCCAAAATCCGCCGTTAGCAGAAGACGCAAAATACATGCAGTCGCAGCGCGCTGACAATATTAAATATTATTCAAAATGGGTTAATAAGTACGAATTCGACGGGAAATTAGAAAAATCCTTGCTTATCAAACTTATCAAACAGCTCAAAACCGATTCCAAAGGTCGGGTAAAAAAGCAACGTAAATTAGGAATTCCTCAGGCACACAGGTGGATTGAGGAAGTAAACCGTAGGGAACAAAAGAACAAAAATTCAAAAGCAATGTTTTTAGATAAGGAGGACAATAACTTAGTAATAGCATCAGCACCTCTGCCTCCCTTACCGGAATATGAAGCAAGTGAACAGGTTAGTCCACCTCCACGATATCCTGTGGTCACTGACGATAGAGGCATTATGAAAACAAAACTGTATATTAGAGATCCCATCAAGACCAGGTCTTGAACAAAGGCAGGTAACTCAGATGAAGGCATCGAGTTATGGCAAATGGTTAAGAATTCACGATCTATAAGTGAAGGAGAAGAAATATGTCAACTTATAGAAGTACCCAACCCTCAGGCAGGTCAGGACAATCAGGACCCAACTATTTTATTGTATAGACCTTGGACTCTGGAAGACATCCGGAAAGCCACGTAGGGAATCCCCCCATCCAAAGGTTAATTTTAGAAAATTCTCTGAAGACGTACAAGGAATGAGGCTGAGTTATAACTTGAACGGAGAAGAGGTAGAAAAGGTAGTTAGACAAATTGTAGGGCCAGATTGGCATATGATTAGTGGGAACTGGAATCCCTGTGACGCTGCACAAAGACCCCTCCCACATAGTGCAGAATTAGACACCAGAGTAAAAGGTCTTACAGACTGCATCTCTGAAAAATGGAAACCTAGGGCAGACTGGACTTGCATTAATCAATGCATCCAACAAGAAGGTGAAACGATTGACCGGTATTATGCCAGACTATTAGAGTGTTTTAATAACCACTGTGGAATGCAGGTTCCTGAAGATCAAACACAAGATTCCCCATATGAACAGCAGTTAAAGAATGCATTTTTAAAGGGCAGTATTGCACCTATAAGCAGTTTTATTACAAAACACATGGTAGATCATCGTACGAGCAGGTTACAGTCATTACTTGAATATGCTAGGCATGCCGAAAGGCATTTTAATAGCAAAAAGAAAAAGAAAACTCAAATATTTTCTGTAGAAGATGGAGCAGAAGTTTATGTAGTACAGTCCGGGAAAAAGGGCAAGAAAAATGCACAGGGAAACAAACAATCTGATCAACGATCAGAGGACTTTGAAGGGTGAAAGAAAAGAGGTGAATGTTTTAAATGCGGTAAAAAGGGACACTTGGCAAAGGATTGCAGGAGAAATAAGAAGGCAACAACGGAAGACAAGGAGGGTGAGGACTGACTATATGGTAGTCAGGAATCACTAGAAGGGGCTAGCGAAGAAGGGACAAATGAGAATGTGATAGAGGGAGTAGAGGAAGTGCAGGAAGTTAGTAACAATGAAGAAGATGAAATATTAGACCTAGC
Organism: Protopterus annectens; assembly: GCF_019279795.1. NCBI lineage: Eukaryota > Metazoa > Chordata > Ceratodontiformes > Protopteridae > Protopterus > Protopterus annectens. Next base: position 511,329,412 of record NC_056735.1, on the reverse strand, counting down.
TTTATTGAGCTTAGAGCTCTATTTAGCAGACATGAAACCAGAAGTTACACTCTTGGTAGAAGGGAGGGAAGTCAAATTCTTGTGTGACTCAGGGGCATCATGAACCCTGATACATCCCTCCAAACTACCAGAAAACACAGAGACACCTGATTACATACTGGTTAAAGCAGCTAATGGACAGCTGTATCGGGAGCCACTCTCCTGTGACATTGCAATAACTGATCCAGTTTCAGGATTGACACAAAAAAGCAAAATTGTTGTTTCTGCAAAATGCAGTAAACCTCTTGGGCAGAGATCGCATGTAGCTATTTGGTATAGCAGTAGTCCCAACCATGCAGGGTATGGAAGCACAGCGACAAACTGATACTTTTGCAGTGCAATCAGAGGGTGAAATGTTTTATTGGTACAGCCAGGACTTGGTTACGACTGGTCAAGGGACTGTAACCGAAGAGTTAATGAATGTAGCCGTCAGCAAGTTCCCCTCCCTTGACATTGACAAGCAACACCTGTTGCGCTGTACCCTGTATTGTTGTAACACACCAGGACCTGATAAGGAATATGAGCAAGAATTGTTTAAGAATCATGCAAACAGATTGATATTGCGTAACCTGTACTGGGACACAAAAGGGAACAGTGTTGCCAGCTGTTCATTGCCCCAGGAGTTCTTTGCACTTTATAAATCTAATTGATTACCACATGTTAGCTTAACCAAAAACAGAAATATAGAATGGGCAGACCTAGGAGAAAAAGTCACGAGATGGGAGAAACAGACAGAACTAGAACTATCAGAACAGGGAATACAAATACAGAAGTTGAATTGGATAACTCAGACCAACCCATCTGTGCACTTACAGTCTGGTGAGGACAGCTGATTGACACTCCTGTTAAAGGAGGAAGAAAATGCCTTACAAAATATACCAGAGACTCTCTGGTCAACAGGAAAGTCAGATGTAGGACTTATTCGTACAGCAGGACCAGTCACTATCATGCCAAAGTCAGAATTTAGACCACAAAAGAGACAGTATCCCTTAAGAAAAGATGCAGATGCAGAGATAAAGCCTATTATAGCAGCCTTACTTAAAGGAGGGATACTAGAAGAATCTCCTGATTCACCATGTAACACACCCTTATTTCCAGTCAAAAAGGCAAATGGAGAATGGCGTATGGTCCAAGATTTACAAGCTGTAAATAATGCAGTAATACCAAGGGCACCTGCAGTGCCAGACCCACACACCCTGTTGAATGATTTAAAACCTCAACAGAAGTATTTTTCTGTGGTAGACATTACCAATGCATTCTTTTCGATACTGATACACCCTGACAGCCAGTATTGGTTTGCATTCACATTTCAGGGGAAAAGGTATACATATACGTGACTACCACAGGGATATTGTGAAAGTCCAACAATATTCTCACAAGAAATGGCAAGCAATTTGGCGGGATTCACCCCACCAAGAGGCAGTCAGATTTTACTTTATGTTGATGACATCTTGCTGGCAGCCCCCACCCAGCAGGATTGTAGAGAAGATACCATAGCACTTCTACAATTCTTAGCCACTGAAGGACATAAGGTAAATAAAAGTAAACTGCAGCTTTGGAAAAAACAAGTTAAATACCTGGGATATGTTATATCCAAGAAAGGCAGAACATTAGATGAGGACAGAACGATAGCAATTTTGCAAGCACCAAAACTCACTACCAAGAAGGAAATGATGTCCTTCCTGGGTACAACTAATTTTTGCCGGAGCTGGATTCCAAACTATGCTTTGTAATCTGCACCTCGCACCTCAAACTGACCTTATATATAAGAAGCCTATGGCAGCACAAGATTTATTGCAATGGACACCAGAAGCAGAATCTGCTTTCTGCAAACTGAAGCAGTTAATAGCATCCTCATTAGTTCTGGGATTGCCAAACTATCATAAACGTTTTTTCCAAACTGTAGATTGTAAGCAGGGTTACATGACATCAGTATTAACACAGCAGCATGGGGATATGCAATGCCCCATTGCTTACTATTCATCACAGCTAGACCCAGTGGCATGATCCTTACCCCACTGTGTACAAGCAGTAGTTGCAGCTGCAATGGCAGTACAGGCTTCGGCCTCAGTAGTCTTATTCCACCCTCTCACTTTGAGAGTACCTCATGCAGTCGCGATTATTTTACTACAAGAAAAGGTGGCATATCTTTCCCCTGCTAGGCATCTTTCCTGTATGACTATATTGTTGAGCCAACCTCATATGACAATTGAGCGATGCACGACTTTAAACCCCTCCACTCTGCTCCCAACCCCTGCAGACGGCACACCGCACTGCTGCCTGCAGGTGATTGAGCAAAAAGACACTACCTAGAAAAGATCTCACGGATGTCCCTTGGATGATGCCGAGGTGACATACTACGTGGATGGCTCGTGCAAAAGGGGTCCTGCAGGACAGAACCTAGTAGGATATGCAGTAGTTTCTGACACTGGGATTATAGAAGCAAAACTTTTACCACACAACTTATCTGCACAGGCAGCAGAATTGATTGCCTTGACACGGGCATGTACCTTAGCAAAGGGTAAATGTGTAAACATTTTTACTGATAGCCAGTACGTTTTTTCTACTGTACATGTTTTTGCACAACAGTGGAAAAACCAGGGAATGATAACATCTACTGGCAAACCTATCAATCATGCACAGTTTATTTTAGATCATTTAGAATCTATTACCTCAGAAAGTAGCCATTTGTAAATGCACAGCTCACACCAAGTAACAAGATAGGATTTCAAAAGGTAATGCGAGAGCTTTGAGGAATTACAACCCTCTGAGATTTTAGACTTATAAATGTTAAAAACAATGCAGACACTCACTACACAAGCTGAAAAACAACAATGGGTAAAACGAGGAGCAATTCTTGAAAAGGGGCTGTACATCTCTAGAGAAGGGAAACTGATACTACCATCTAATTTGTTTAGATATGCAGCTTTGTTGAGCCATGGGCAGTGCCATGTCTCAACAGGGGGGATGGTACAGCTGGTGAACCAGGTGTTCACAACGTATGGATTTACAAACTACTCTAAAAAATTTTGTTTGACGTATCAGATTTGTAACAAACATCATGCACAAGGGGCGTTAAAGCCCAAGCAAGGGAGTTTCCCTACACCACCATATCCGTTTCACACTATCTGTATGGATTTCATAGAATTGAACAAATGTGAAAATAAGAAGTATTGCCTTGTCATTGTAGATATGTTTTCCAGATGGGTGGAAGCCTTTCCAACCAAAAATCCAGATGCAGCCACGGTGGCAAAAGTACTTGTCAAAGAAATCATCCCTAGATTCGGCATTCCGGAAAGGATCTACAATGACAATGGTACACACTTTGTAAACCAAACCATACAGCAGTTAAGTAAGCATTTTGGTATTTCTTTAAAAAATCATTGTGCATAACATCCACAATCTGCAGGGCTAGTTGAAAGGCATAATGGTATATTAAAAAACAAATTGAGAAAATTGATAGCTGAGACAGGAAAAAAATGGATATACTGTTTACCCCTGGCACTGTTGAGCATGAGAAATGTCCCTACAGCAAAAGGATTGACTCCTTTTGAAAAGTTATTTGGAAGGGCTTACTATACACCCCAGTGGAAACTTCTCATGTCATCAGACCAGGAAGCTGATTTTACACTAGCTGAATATATGAAGAAAGTCATGAATTCTAAACATCTGTTGCAGTCAAATTCTGTTTCAGATAGAAAGCAAACCGATACATCAGAAGTGGCAGTAGTGACACCCGGGGACTGGGTGTGGATAAAAGTTATCAAGAAGAAGAATTGGTTGTCGCCAAGGTGGGAAGGTCCCTACCAGGTGCTTCTTTTGACACCCACTGCAGTCAAGGTAGCAGAGCGAGCTTTGTGGATCCACCTGACGCACTGCAAACTAGTTAAGAACTTTGAACTGGACAAAAATCTTACCTCTCCATCGGGGCCCTCAGCACAAAGTCTGGCTACAAAGGGGGGGTCAGATCAATAGGACTGATCCGTCTCAACCCCAGTGAAGAAACCATCGTTGCTGAAGGTCCTATTAGGGCAGAGAGTAAGAACAAATGTCTGAAATAAAGATGACAGGATCCAGTAAGATCCAGATGTACCTATTCGGAAGAGTTGGAGAAAACAGGAATGCAGAACAACCATTTCCTCTGAAGTATTGCATAACCATCCTGTTGACTGTACTAGTGACAATAATCTTTTTGTTGTGGCCATTCCTTTTTTCAGCCGCACAAACTGGACTGAACAAGTGTGCAGAGTTGTACGCAGAGTGGCACCCAAACTTCAACACTTACCAGGCAATCAAATATGTGTATGCTGAGACCGTCAATGTTTTGAATTGCTGGATTTGCACAGCTTTGCCAACAGCATACGGGGGGTTATTGTTAACTTCAGTCCCCCTAGGAGCCAACAAGACCTGGGAAAACTTAGTCTATGATACATCAGATGTCACATCACAAGATAAAGTAGCATTGCACTTGTCTGTTCGACAGAAGGGGACTGTGTGTTTTTACAAAAATGATACAGTTCAGGTGGGTTAGAGCAATTGCAGTGTGACTGTTCCTTATAGATGCTACAAAAAAACTGATAACACAGGGTCCTATTGCAACACAAGCTATGATTCATTTGTTGAACTGATGCATAGGCAACTGATGAAGTAAAACATAATGCTGACCTTTATAGACAACTGTCTATGATAGACAAAAAATGTTTCATCCAGAACCAGGGCATAGTAAAGTTACTACCAGAGTAGAAGACTGTTATTTTGTATGTGGTAGGAAAGCATACAAGTGGTTACCTGAGAATTTGTCCGGCAGTTGTTATTTGGGGTACCTGGTTCCGGCCATACGACACACAGCAGTTTTACCTCAAGGGAAAATTCAAAATGTTCGACGACAAATCAAGAAGCCTGTCAATCCAGTGGGGCAAATCAATGCAGGTTGGAAAAACCATCATGCTGTGAGCTAAGGGAAAAATAGACTGTCACATATGGACTTGGGTGATACCATCATCTCGTGGGCAGGTGTATTGCCAGCATATGGAGCAACGAAATCAATCTGGGAACTGAGAAAATTGTCTAAACTTCTCAAAATAATGTGTAATGCAACCTTTTCTGCCCTAGAATTGGTGACTGATGAACTGACTGCCATGAGAACTGTAGTGCTTCAAAACCACATGGCTCTCGACTTCACCCTAGCGGCGAGATGAGGTATGTGCACTTTAATCCAGGAGGAGTGCTGTTCGTATATTCCTGACCACAAACACAAGATAGACAATCATCTTGAGGTAATTCAGCAGGTGTCAACCATGACCAAACCAGTACCAAATCCATTGACGGACTTTTTCCAGAGATTGTTTGGGGGTAGGCAGTATCCTGATGAACATCCTGATTGCCATCTGTGTTGGAATGATCCTACTGGTGGTATGTGTGTGCTGCTGCATCCCTTGCATGAAAAGACTGATTAAAGACTTTATAGACATGTCATTTTCAGAAACCTTATACCAAGGTGCTGAACTTGAAGAATTGTTAAAAATCTGAAAATGCTTTCATAAGTTTAAACTGAATGACTCTCTTAACTGAAAATCCTGAGTAGGAAGAGGTTAGGGGAAGAAAAACTGTTTATGCTTATCTTGAAAGTAGAATAAAAGTATTAAAATGGGGGAAATGTTAGAAAAATATGTAATAGTAATATGCATGCTTAGTGCATTTAGTGCATTTGAGATTTAAAAGGGTTAATACATTTATTCTGTTCACACTGCACGAATCTGCACAGCCATTAGAAACTTAACAAGAAGCATTCTATTTTCTGCTAATGTCAGAAAATAACAAGAAGTAATTAATTTCTGCTAATGTCATGAAAATTAACAAAGGGATATTGATTTCTGCTTATGCCATGAGAAAACATGCAGCTGCTAGAAGCTATTGATAAAGAAAACAATAGATGCTTGAAAGTTTAAACCGTAGTCAGCATTACTTGTACTAAAGCTAGAAATGTACCTTGAATCTAGGTAAAATGTAACACATGTATTAGAACAGTACAATAGAAGAATTGAAATGCTGAAATGGACTGACATAATCCCAAGGCCAGGTTGTTTTTCTCAAAATGTTTTTGCAGAATGACAGATATTTTAACTTGGTCAGCAATAAGTCTAACAATATTTTCTGTAGAACATACAGAAAGCTGTGTCTAACTACGTCAGCAATAGAATGTAACATTTTCTATGTGACAGGAAGAGAACTGTATAAGTATAACCTACTAGTCATTAATTATCCAGACAAACCCTGTGCATACATGCTTTGTCTCCTTGCTGCAAGTAATAAAGGGTGCCTTGCTTAAACCTAACGTGAATTGGTCTTTGAAGTTTTTTCCTTTGACACTAAACTACTTAAATTGTGGTATTTTCTTGTCTGTCTCTTATTCCCACTTTTTATTTCACCTACTCCCTTTTTTGGCTTCATATTAACATCTCTCTCTCTCTCTCTCTCTTTCCCTACAATCCCTTAACCACATTCAATAGTTAAAAAAAAAAAAAAAAAACTGAAGCAACAGCCTGCATGCAAGAACATGGAGAGGGGGACCCTGTACAAACCAGTAAAAGCTACTGCAAGTCCTACTTTTATCAGCAGACTGTGAGCAGTGTAGGTCTATTATAATTTTCTCTCTGTGATACGCCTACTGATTTTTTTGCTGTGCACACTACTGACCCCACCCTTTTCCTCCCATTTATTGTAACAGATATAAACATTTTCCAAAGCTTTGCATTTATTTTATATTCTTATATTTTATTTATTTTATATATTACATTTATTTTATATTCTTATATTTTATACTCCCATTTATTGTAACAAATATATACAGTTTCCCATAGCTTTGCATTTATTTTATAGTCTACCTCCCTGATGCTCTACTAAATCTTCTTTTTTGTTCACATAGATAAACAGACACCTTTATGTACTGACCTGGGCTAGCTGGTTGATTGTTTTTCTCATCTCACAGCTTTCTTCAAGTCCTGTTTCATAGACACCTCCCTTCTCTTGTGCTCCTAACATAATTCTCCCATAAGATACCCTCGGCACGCCTAATATATCTTAGTTTAGTAAAAGCTATTATCTGGTGCAAAAGAAAACTAATATAAGCACAGGACTAAAAATGTCTGCTGTTTGTAACATACATATTCTTTCCCCAAAACCTGTGATACCAGTAAGACAGCATATAACACATCTGCAAACTACCATCATTTCAGTCTACCTGATTGTTTTTCTTGATTCACACACTTCATCCAGCTGGGCTACCCCACTCCATTTGCCCTCGCTACACTCGAGCTTGCTGTGCTCCTCTACCCTACCCCCATTTCCACACACCCCATCTTTCCTGAAATTTATACTCTCTACACCACACCCCTTCCTTTTCCTCCACCCAATCAACCACTTTAATTAATACCTTTTCTCCTTGACAACCACTCCTTCTACACTCTCCTCTCCTATAGCCTCATTACCTACCCCATCCGCTTCCTAGTCACATCCATTCCTCTACCACATACGCCTACTTTCATCTTGCACTATCCCCTTCCACTCTCACACCCTATACCACTACATATCAGCCATATCTACTACTCATTCCCTCTCTCTACTCTATCTCCTATCATGCGGCACTTCTATCTCTCCGTCTCCTTTTTCTTCCTCCTCTCACTAACAACTTCCTACCATACTTCACTTTGTCTTCAACCCCTTTCTCCCACACTCCCTCATACTCTTAACACCCATTCTATCTGTCACCCATATTTAGTCTCACCATCACTCTTCTCCATCTTACCATCTGATCCCTGCAAAATTACCACTTTTTCTAGCTCATCTCTGTCACCACTAGTTGGAAACCTAGCTATCCTTCTACTCTGAACCTATGCTTTTATATTCTCATGTTCCTTGACACACTTCTCTTTGATGGGGACATCCACCCCTACCCAGGACCTCCCACCCATTGCTTGCACAATACCTCAACACCAACATCTCCCCCACCTATACCCTCCAAGCAACACTCCCCTACCTAATTCACTAAACATCTTCTCACTAAATATTCAAAGCATTGTAAATAAAATAACAGAACTGCACTCTTGGATTTCTAATACATCTACCCACATCCTAACTCTATAGGAAACCTGGCTTAAACCTCAAATCCTCAACTCAGAAATCTTATCTCCAGGCTGCGATCTTTATCTTAGATAGAACCAATATGTGAAGAGGGGGTGGCTATCATCTACTCTCAACTACTAAACCTGTCCCCTCTCTCCATCTCTGTTCCATCTTTCTCATCTGCAGAAATCCTTATCATTAACTGTCAGCTAATCTCACACAAAAAAATTTGCCATAGTCTCTATATACATTGCCCCTGGCAATAATATTCCAATCCTAGAGAACTTTCTCTCCTGGCTCACTCAACATGTCCCCTATGAAACCATCATACTTGGAGATATTAACATAGACTGGTCTAAACTGTCCCCCTTATCCCCTACCCATAGTCTCAACCACCATGGGTTTTACCAACACATTTCTACTCCCACTAAAACTAACAAAAACTCCCCTTCTGGACCTATCCTTGACTGGACTCTTACCTCAGCTTCCAATCATTGCCATAACCCTGACATACTTCCATACTCTTTAAGTGATCACTCCCCAACTTTTATTTATACATTCACCCAAAATTTTCCCAAAGACCTTACTTACCGAATATGCTGATACCTCACCCACTTTGACCCAGACAGTTTTAACTCTAAACTATATAGCATCAATTGGTCCTTCCTATGCCACTTCCATCTCAATGAGGCTGTAAAGTCCTTCAATAATATTTTTCCTTGACACTCTTGATTATATCGCCCCTTCTAGAAAAATCTGAATTAAATCCAAATATGCCCCCTGGTTTACAAAACAAACCCAACTGATCATGCAAAAAAAAAGAGATAGCACCTGGAAATCCTGGGTTAAAAATAAATCCCCTCCCTTACTTCAGATGTAGTCATCAAAGATAAGAGACCTTATTTTTCCTCTAACCAATGCAGCCCTCACAAAAATAAAAACAATTCTGGACCTTCATCAACAACCTACTCCCAACCCCTTTCCGCACAATACTGCCACTGAAACTGCCACTCTCCTCAACAACTATTTCATAGAAACTATCCAAAAGCTCACACAAAATAGTACATCTCACTCAAGCCCTCTATTACCTCCTAACAAAACTCTTCCCAATACATCTTCTTTCCAACCAGCCCCAATTATGACTATTAAATCTCTTTTAAATAAGCTTAAGCCTTGCTTCCCCTCTACTGACCAACTACCCTCCCACTTCCTAAAACTAGCTGTCACTATACTTATTAATCATTCCATCTCGGCACTCTTGTCCCAGATATCTGGAAATCCTTTTATACAGTCCCTCTTCACAAAGGCAGCAAAAGTACTGATTCCTCTAACTTTAGATCCATTGCTATCCTGTCCCCTCTTTCTAAAATGTTAGAAAAGTTAATCCATGCTCAGTTAATCAAACACCTTCTTGACAACAATCTCCTTACTCCTACCCAACATGGCTTTAGACCCCACCATAGCACAGCCACTGCATTACTCTCCTTTACTCAAGCAATAGCTGAAGCCCGTGACAATAACTTGCTCATCTCCTAGCTATTCCTTGATCTTTCAATGGCCTTTGATACTATTTCTCACTCTAAACTCCTTACTAAACTTTCTGATCTACATCTCTCTTCCTCCTACATCAACTGGTTCTCTAGCTACCTCTCTGGCAGGCAGCAATCTATTGCTGGCAAACTGTCCTCTCTGCATTCCTCCCTGTAAATACTGAAGTTCCCCAAGGATCGATTCAACATATTCACTAACAAACTTCACTCTGCTACTAACCTCTCTACACTTCTACAATATGCCGATGATTCCACCCTTATCACCTCTGCCCACAACATCCCTGAACTCCTAGCTCTCACTCAACAAACCTTCACCTCTGTCGAAACCCAGCTGCCTGATAACCAATTAATACTAAATCCAAATAAAAAACTAAACTCTTTCTCTTCTTCCATAAAACACTCAACCAGCACAAACCCTCTTGCTCTATCACCTCTCTTCATAACACCATCATCAAACCCGGACCCCATACCAAACTACTTGGAGTAATTATTAATGAACTAAAATTTGACACTCATGCCCAACAATGCATAAAAAGACCCACCAGAAACTCTGCCTTCTCTATCGTAACCAGAAATTTATGTCACCTTTTTCCAAAACTTCCCTCACTCAGTCCCTTCTTCTACCCTGCCTTCACTATGCTGCCACATGCTTACTAATGTTCAAACTTTACTTATCACTAAACTAGAGCAAACTTATCACAAAATAGCCAGGTTTGCCTCTAATCTCCCCTATAAATCCCACCACTGTCTCACCCTTAAATCACTTCAATGGACAGAATTCTCTAAACCGCCACTTCTACCCCAACTTCACATGACACACTCTATCCTGAATGATCCCTCTTCCTGCTCTTCCATCTCCAACCTAGTCTCCTACTAGACCCCCCACTGTCACCTTAGTACTTCCAGCAAACACCTCCTTGACATATATAAACCCAATAAAATTATAGGAAAGTCCCTCTACTAAAACTCTGTTGCACATGCTTGGATCTCACTCCCTCAAAATGTAAGAATCATTCATCAAAAGCTCCTTTTCAAAAAAGTACTTAAAATTTTTCTTCAGAGTACATGGTACTGCCCTTGTCTAACCCCCACTTGATCTAGCCTTTTCTCTCATCAACTTAAACTCCTTTTCCCTATTCTACTATTTACTTCCTTCTACTTGTCACATATACCTTTATACCTCCCTCTCCCCTCACTTCCATAGCATATATATTCATATATATCTTTATTAAAAAAATTGATTGAATGGTTTATCTATTTGTATGTACTTCATGTGTGATACTCTAGACCTGTCAGTTATTTAACCTACTCTATGTACAGATATTCTCTAACTGTTTGGTGGTTTTAATTTTTTACTCTTATTTTTATTTTTGATTTGACTTTTATTGTAAAATACAGTATGTAATACTTCTGGAGCTGTTCTCCTCGGGTCTCCACTGAAAATGGGCAGTTGGACTAAGCCGGTTAACAAATGTCAATAAATAAATAAATAACTTCTCAACACTACTACAATATGCAGATAAATCTGCTCTTATCACCACTGCCCATAGTATTCCCGATCTCTTAGATCTTATTCAGGATACCTTATCATCAGTGAAAACATGGCTCAGACAATCAGCTTGTATTAAATCCTAAAAAAAACAAACTAAACTCCTTCTCTTCTTTCCTAGAACACTGACACAACACAAATCCTCCTTTTCCATCAATTTCCTCAACAATGCCATCACTAAACCCAAACCTCATACCAAACTACTTGGTGCCATTATCGACAATGAGCTAAAATATGATATACACATCCACCATTGTATAAAAAATACCAGAAACTTGATCTACTCAATCGAAATCAGAAATTCCTTACACCTTCCTCCAAACTCTCTCTAGCTCAGTCTCTCCTTCTACCCCGTCTACTATATGCAACCCCTGTCCTTACAAATATTCAATCTACACTATTCTCCAAACTTGAACAGACATACAATAAAATAGCCAGATTTGCCACTAGTCTCTCATACAATTCCCACCACTGTCTCGCCCTTAAGACACTTCAGTGGCCCAAATTCTCTAACCAACTATTACTCCCTCAATTACATATTACCCACTCTATCCAGAATGATCCCTCTTCTTGCCACTCTATCTCTAACCTAGTGTCTTACTACTCCTCCTGACATCACCTTTGTACAACTGGCAAACACTTCTTGATATCTACAAACCTAACAACAATATTGGAAATTCCCTTTATAAGTACTGAGTAGATCATGCCTGGAACACACTTCCACACAATATAAGGAACATTTCCCAAAAGTACCTGTTTAAATGTGAACTTAAACACTACCTTCAAAAGACCTGGTCTTGCCTATGTCAAACGCCAAATGACCACATGACAACCATTTTAATTACTCATCTTTTATTTTTCTTTGATATATCACTTCTTTTTTGTCCTCTTCTCTCTGTCATGAAATTTTACTTTATTCTTCCTATATTTAAAAACAGAAAAGTTATTTCAATATTATGTCTCTTTTGATACATACTGAGAGTATATCTCATATATTGTATTCTTTTGTAATTTTATTTTCATTTCTATTACAGAATGCAGTGCTGTGAAATGTATCTAATATACCTCATGTTATGTGTTCACACATTTAACCACTTTGCATTTGTCGTCATCTTTTGTAAGATTGTATATTGTCTGGAGCTTTTCTCCCCTGGTCTCCACTGAAAATGGGTGCCTGGCTCAGTTGGACTAACCCAGTTAACAAATGTCAAATAAATAATAAATAAAACATCCTTGGTCCACTTTCATGGTGCATTTATTAAGACTAGAGTGGTTCATTTTGTTGCATAATAAATAAGAAGACCCGAGGTGAGATTCTTAACATTTTTCTTTATGGGGTAAATTGGCATACTCCCTTTTATGTTGGAGTTAACACTACATAAGTATTCAGTTCCTATAGTCCATCCTCCTTACAGCGTGTTTGCAGGGGCATATGGATAGCTGGTATAAAGGAGCTAGTCAAAAGAAGAATTTGGCATAATAAAATGTAGAGTATTATGATAAGACATGCTCAGTCTTAATAATTGTTTTTGAAAGTCTGGGATGCAGAAGATTGTGGTCAAAGGCACATAGTAAAATTATGGTAAACGTCGGTCTCTAGTACTCATATTTGGCTCTAGGACTATCTCCCTTAAAAGACACAGCACCCTGTTTCTTTCTGAAAAATGAACACTTTGACAGCTTTTCACATCTTCTACTTTGTCTAACTGTATCTGTTTGCTGTGCCTCTGTCAAGTCTGGACATGGTAAGCTGATTTTATACTGCCTACATTAAGTATTCCATTCTAATGAAAATATGCTCTTATTTATACAGATGCAAATGAAGCATATCCAAGAATCAGTCTAGCACATCATATTTGCTGAAACTGGACTGATTAATAATATCCCCCTTGGTGCTACAGCAACAGGTAGGAGAGGGCTTCTTTCAAAACAATGACTATGGACATTTTTAGATAATAGAAGGTATAAGAATTTCTCTTGGACAATACTCATTAATACATGTAAATTGAGGATTGAAGAATTGCAGCCTTTAGGGAAATGGGATTATCTACTGGACAGAATAAGTAAGTGGGATCCATCCTTGGACAATAAACATTTCAGCTAATATTAATCTTAAATATCAGAGTGGAGCAATAGAAATGGAATCTGGATGGCACAGATTGCATGATGTCATGGAGCTATGACAACACAGTGGACAATAAGAATACAGAGACATTATACGGGGCATCGTCTGTTTTTGTAGCACTATACATAAATATCACTGCTACACTTTGTGTTCTGTCAAGCCTGTCAGAGCACAGAGATGCCATCATTGTTCTGTCATCTGTGATAGATTCAATTTTGTTAAATGCATAAACAGATATTGTGATCATATCAAGGGCAAATCTACATTGCACAATATAGCCTGTAATATGCAGCTTTTTGTATTTCTTTTTATGATTGCTTTCCATATACATTTCTTATTCAGTGTCACAGACTATGCCCTCTTATGTAATCTCTGAGAATAATAATATTTAATTAAACATACATTTGCTAGCTTGCAGTTGTAGATTAAAATACTCTCAGAAAATGGCAAGAAGGATATGAATATTCTGACTTCCTGAGACGTCTTCCTACAGAATTGCAAACTAAATAAATAAATAAAACTACTTGATACATTTGGAAAGTATTTTATTATTATGGATTCCTAGGTTTAGTGTATGATGTTTTGGTAAACAGCTAGGTTGTGTTCCTATTATTGTGCAGTGGATATTTAGTGTTTATGATTATGTTGGATGGGTTCTAAATTAATAAACAAGAAATTGGGTACTTTTAGATTTAAGAGTAAAAAAACAGTGGATGACAACATGGATACATAATCTTTGGTACGAAGGTTTATACAGTTAGGTTATAAATGAAGGATGAGGCTAGAAATTTGACAACTGATGTTCAAAGTTAAGCTGTGTCAAGGCAGACATGAGGAAATATTCGATTACAGAGATGGTTGTAAGGTTTGAATAAAATGGAAATTTTACAGCTAACATAATGAAAGATATGCAGGACTACTGTCCATCTTTTACTACTTGTACAAAATGCCAGTATACTTTGTGGGAAGGGTTCTATCATGGATCTACAGTGGAAGTGATGTCAATATAGAATTAGCAGGTAGAAAAGCATTGCCCTCATAAAGATATGAGAAAGCTTTGAGTTACTCTAAAGGTTCTGAGACTATGGTATTCTTAATACACTGAGCTAGTGTCAGTCATTAGATGTTCTAAACATGTGCTGGAAAGGTGGAAAATGCAGGGAATGTGGGAAGGGAAGTTGTTTAGCACCACACACCGCTCTTCATGGACCTGTAACCTACTGCCACTACAATGCACTGCATGTACATATGAGATTATATACTACAACAGCTAAGTTGTTACCTGTTAAAATCGGGGTAGTGGCAGAGGTACTGCAGGTATTTATGCATTTCTGTGCATTCGTATTTTCATTTAATCTTCTCATAAAAATGCATCTAGCCTGAATGTTCTTTAAGTAACTATGTCCATTAATCGTCAAGTGATTCTTGCTTCTTTTCTGATTACTAGCAAAATGAAGGAGCTAACAGTGCACTGAGAAGCTGTATGGTGAGCTTATTAACATTTGGTAACTTTGAACAAATTCTTGATTGCATTATTTGCTACGTATATACTGTTGAACAGAGTACTGATGATTATTTTTAAGTAAGACCATCTCCCAGGTGTCCTTCCCTGTTATCTCACAGTTCAGCTAATAAAACCCTTTTTGACAGTGTGATCATAACAGTACTGGGTTTTATTTTCATTCAAGAAAGAAATGTTAGCGTGCAGAAACAAATTGTTTTTTAATACAGACTTGTTAGCTGCAGTATTTTCAAGGACACATTTAACTGCTATCCCTGTTTGGCATTTTTATTATCTATCTCTCCTGGCAAAAAGACTGTTCATCTGTGGCAAGAAAACATTGCTAGCACACAGTAGCGTAAGATACTTATCTGGGAATATGACTACATTTTCCAATGCTAGTTATTGGAGCTTTGTGTGCTATTACATGATAAAATATCCCTAAGAATGCTTCACAGCCCTAGAATTAAAATTAGATAATATGCCCCAGGTTTGAATAATTTACTCATCAAATCCTTGAGGAGATAATACTTGACAACATGTCTCAGTTCAAATATCCTCATCTTGATAGGATCAGTGTTTTTGCTTGATTGCCATATGACCAATTTAATTTGTCAGACTTGTGACGCTGGGTGCTTATTTTGATCTAAGAATTGTCTTGATTATGATGCCAAGCATACAGCTGTATTTTGACTACAGCTTCAAGCTATTGAATACTATCCTATTGTCTATCATCTAGCATCTTTTAACAGTTTTGTCAAAATCGGATGTGATTTTTAATAACTTATGTAGATTTTTGTTTCATGAAAGTGGAGACACTTAACAAGACTCCTTTTCAGGAAATGTTGGCAGATGACGTCCAGAGGGAGGAAGCAAAAATAATTCATATAATTTTATTCATACATTTGTTACTTGTGAGTCTCCTGTATACTGTTGAGGTACTGCCCCAAAATAATTAACATTATTCACAGTTTCATGCTAATATTATATTCGGCACCATGCTGTGACATAACATTTCATGGTGCATGAGGCTACATGTAGCTGTATGATTTTCATAGCTATTAGAAAATACTAAGCTATACAATAATTTCATATTCATATTGATATGATGTATTTGAAGATGGTACTTGCTACACATGCACTGCCCAGTGGTTGTTAATAAACAGGACATTGGCATACATGTTGCATAATTTCTTCATATCTCTGTGTGGACTCAATAATTACCTGATCTAAATATAAATAGGCAAAAAGTTATGAAACTTATGCTTTAAAATCAACAAGAATGTAAGAAATGGAAGCTATTTTATTTGCAGTGCTGCTTATGTGATTAAGGGATTCAAGATGGATATAATTTTATGACTTTTTGTGTTCTGTTTTTTTGGAGGGATATAATTTTAGCTTTTACAATTATAAGGTGTAAACTAGGAACAACAACAGTGCTTTTTTTTTCTTTACCTGTCATACTGCAGAATGATGCAACCACATAATTTGTATCTCACATATGAAACAGTTTAAGATTACTATTTCTGTGTTTTTTTTATCCTCAGAATGAACAGTAACAGCACTACAATGATATTCATAAAGCATTCTTTCCATTAAATGGAAAAACATAGGAAAAAGACAAAAATTATCTGAGGTATTTTGTTCGACATGTTGAGCTGAGTGTTCTTTTTGAAATCTAGAATAAAATAAATACCACTGGCAAGGTATTTCTTACCTAAAACATTATAGGCCATCCTGCACGTTGTGAGTATAAATCATGGTAAAATCATCAGTTTTTGTTGTGCAATTCTTTACCTTTTAGGTGTTAAGCAAATGTTTTGTAAATACTTCTATTTTTTTTTTCTAGAGATATAAAACTATATTGTCTTTTAATTGCACAATAGATTGCATATCTTAGTAGACTGACTTAGGAAGCTACTGATGTTTATTTTGCATATCTTGCTAGACTACCTTAGGCAGCTACTGACATTCATTTAACATATTTGAGTCTATCTGTGGATACAGAAAAAAACCCAGTGCTGATGATAAGAGTGATGGCAAAAAGAAGCTGTTTACACTAAAGAACTGCAATTCAAGGAAAAGTTAACAGTGATGCAAAACCTCATTATCGGCAATCTGCATGTCTATGAATTGCCCTTAACTATCTGGTGGTCTTATCAAGCTGAGGATATTTGAACTGAAACATGTCATCGAGTATTATCTGCTGAAGGACCTTGATGAGTAAATCAGCAGTATCCTGTGGTAGATAACACAGATGGTCCCTGAATCATGTTAACACAACCACCCCCATTCATTCTTCCACACACATTTCACATTTAAACACACAAACACCCACCCATCTACCCACATACCCCCCCAAACACACACACACTCTGACATACCACTTAATTTGTCCCTCAGTTGACAGAATGTCCCAGATGTCTCATTTTATGTTTTCCATGACATTGTAAATGAAGGATAATTTCACTCAGTTAATAATACCAGACATTAGGGTTTCATACTTCTTTTTGTACACAAACCGCATCATGATGGTAGCCATGTTGCTCTATTTACTTTTTTAAATGCCTCTAATTTACATTTCACAAATTCTGCCTGGTATCATTTAGTGTTCCTAATGACTTTGTGCTGAAACCTCTCCCCACACGGAAGCACCTCCACTTCCTCATACAATTTGTGGTTTTCATGCAAACCATTGAGGACTCCAGTTTGTACAAAATGACAGACGTTTGAGTTTCAGACTTCATATCCTTCAGAAAATGCATGCTAATGCAAAGGCTGTTAAACGGTTGTTTATTAAAGTATTGGTGGACAGCAAATGTGTTTTTTGTTTTTTTAAGTTTCTTCATTACACATGGCACAGATTTGCTTTTTAGATCAGTTATTGGTTTATTAACTTTTTTTTAATTTTGTACATTGAACAGTTTTTCAAGATATGATAATTTGTTTGTGAAATATTAGAGAAAAATATAATTCTGAGTTTGTATACATAATAATGTATTATGTATTATGGCATTGACATAAAGACTGTGACTTTACAGAATACATTCAATGCAAAAAAAAGACATTTTAGTGATAATGCTTCTGTCTGTACCATTGTAATAGGTTTTATTGTTTTCAAAATATTTACGTCTTTGTTATTTTAAGTTGATTTCCCAGAAAGTGCTTTGAAATATAAAGATATATGTAGGCTGCTACGGGTGTGAAATTCCTCAGCACATAGGAGTTAATGAATTAAAGAGGGGTGGGGATGTTTACACTGAGTGCTCGATTGGGTAAATACTGAATGTGAACCTATAAACATCTAGTAAGGCTAAATCCAGAATGGGTAAATACTGAATGTGAACCTATAAACATCTAGTAAGGCTAAATCCAGATTGGGTAAATACTGAATGTGAGCCTATAAACATCTAGTAAGGCTAAATCCAGATTGGGTAAATACTGAATGTGAACCTATAAACATCTAGTAAGGCTAAATCCAGATTGGGTAAATACTGAATGTGAACCTATAAACATCTAGTAAGGCTAAATCCAGATTGGGTAAATACTGAATGTGAGCCTATAAACATCTAGTAAGGCTAAATCCAGATTGGGTAAATACTGAATGTGAACCTATAAATATCTAGTAAGGCTAAATCCATTGTCCTTCTTTTCCCTTTTCTTTTTATGTGAAGCCAGGCCATTGTCACAGGAGATGGAAAAGGACCAAGTAAAAGAAAAGGGTAATACAGATTCCACAGTCTGAAAAAAGGATAAGTGTTGGAATAGGGTAAGGCAAAAGGCAGTTCATATTAATAAATGGGAATTAGCCATGCCATTTGTCGATATGGACAATTCACCACTTGTGAAGCTCTAACTACCACCTCCCAATAAACACTATTTTCTACTCATTTTTTAAAGAAAAATGCTTGTGAGGTTTATACTGCAACACAGTTCACCTGAAAAATACAGCTGTAAAATATGAGGACATGGCAGGCTTGTCCAAACTTCATATGTATTTTGTTTGCAAACTGCCTGGACATCAGATGTCTATTGTGACTTCATTGTGGTAGGCCATGGGGGAGGGGGATTACCTTGAAGTGGCAGCCATTGTTATTCTTCCTTAAAATAATGTGAGCCATGCTTCAATAAACGAAAACATGTCTGAACTATTTTATTTATTTTTAATAGCATAACCACATACACAGAAGCCTGCCAATCTGAAGAGAAAACTCCAGGCAAAAATCATTCCCCTTAATTGCAAACTCCCTCTACAAGATGATTAATTTTTTTATTGAATGATTGATTGATTTTAAAGAGTAAGTCATTACAAAGTCAAAGCAAATCAAGCAGGGCATATACTTACCCAATGGTCACTAGACTGAAGTGGCAATTTCCTTTCACAGTACAGTCTGTCAAAGTATGTAGTATGCAAAAAAAGATTTAACTAAGGGACTCAAGCTTCACAAAGTCAAGAAAATGGAGCAAGACAAACTTGTATCCAAATCTGTTAATAGATGTTTACAGTTTAAATTCACCTCTATTAATAACAGAAGGCACCCTAGCTGAGGATCAAACTGGAGAACCTCTTGCTCTGAGGCAACAACACTAACAGCTGCACCACTGCAGCTGCTCTTCTCACTTCCATTACTACTTATTGAATTAAACATCCAACCAAATAAGCAGCGTCTTTACCTCCACTGACTTATTTTACTTATGAAGCAGTGTCCCACCTCTCACTTCATTTTACACTTATTGCATTAAACATCCAACCAAATAAGCAAGGTCCTTACCTCTGGTCACTTATTTACTTATGAAGCAGTGGCCCATTGGTGACTTCATTTACCACTTATTGAATTAAACATCCTACCAAATAAGCAGCATCCAACTTGTCACTTTCCTTTCCCAACACATTGAAATGAAGATCCAACACCAGAGGGGGAACAGAGGAGAGCAAACCTGCCCCTCTTCTCCACCCTACTCAGACCTATAAAATAAACAAAATCTCCCAGTGTTCCACAAAAAGGAGAGTGAGTGCAGGTAGCAAGTTCACTCCAAAATGTGATTCCCTTTCCATTACACTTGCATAAAACCTACTAAGCACCTCCCTACCCTTACCTCATTTCTTCTCAATCATCATTCTCATTTAACTATTCACCCCCACCACCCTATCCCCCACCCTATTAATTCCCACAACACTTCCAGTTAGAAATGGCTAGAATAACAGTAACTGAGCCACCATGCATGTCAGCATTTAGTGACTGCAGTCATATCCCTGCCTCCTAGAGTAAGAAATCTGGACAAAGCCATAAAAAAGAGACAGCTAAAATGTTGGCCTTACTGTCTTAAAAGTTAAATAGACTAACAGGTTTCCACTAACATGAATCTTCTGAAGAGTATGTAGTCTGCCGTCAGTCTGTAATGAGTTCCCAATAACTTGCCAGAAAACCACCATTCTGTGGAAGAGCGGACCAAGTATCTGAGGCAAAAGCATACCTCTCAAACTCTTTGTGCAAGAAATCTGGAAAGAGCCTGACCAAATGGGGGTACAAAGGCTTGAAATAGATAATGATTTAAATATTGCTCTTATTAAGTTAGAAAGTTGTTAGCATAATTTTATTGAAGGCTTGAAGTCTGAAAGTCAAATGTCATTATTTAGGGACTTCAGTCCTCTGATCATCCCACTGATTTACCAGAAAATCACAATTTTTTTGAGGAATAGACCATAAACATGCGATGAAATCAGGACTTTCTGCAAAAATCTGGGCAGTTAAGAAGTATGAGTGAACGTTAAACATTCTGTGAAAGTCAGTGCAGTCGAGACGTATATAGCAACCTTATGTAAGAGGTGTGCATTCGTAGCCTGTGAAAACAGTCTTGTGAGGAGGCTAGAATGGAATATTTTAGTCAATACACTTTACTCTCTACCTTTCCATTTCTTTCTCTTTTTTTTTTTTTTAATATATTTAATACCATGGAGGAGCACTTAGAAATCCACACCATGATAGTTGCAAACAGTAAGACTGATTCAACAACCAAAAGGGGGGATTCGCGCCACAACAAACTGACACAGCTTACATGTATAAAAGGGGCAGTACTGACGAATTTGAGTGCCAGGCTGCTCCCACCTCAACAATCCCCGCTCAGTGTCGCCTCATGAAAACCCACCTAGGAACCAACACAACTCTCTGTGTAGCAGAAGCAATCCCCATGACCAGCATAATCCATTGTTCAGAGCCACCTCATGAAAACCTACCCAGAGACCAAAGAAAACTTCCTGCAGCAGCAGTGATCCCACTCAACTGCCCACGAACAGCCCTGAAGTGCTCCATATACCGACCACACAGCCACCAATGAACCATAACCAACTAACTTTAAATGCTCTGCCAAATTTCTAAAAAAAGGCTAGAATAATAGCTGCAATCCTCTACTGCTAACCCACTGTAATCCATTGAAGTGTATGGCCTTTGTTAGGGACACAGTTAAAAAGGGCTTGTCAGGAAACAATGGATTTTATGCGGCACAAGTCCAATGATAAGACCCAAATAGAAACAGCTTCTGTAAGTGCTCCAATCAACTTAGTAATCACTGTAATGCTGAGTAAACCTGAGCCATAATTAATTAACCACAAAAGCTGGGCATACTGCAAACCGTGGTCCTAGCTGCTGCTATATCCAACAATGTTAACCATGCCCAAACACCTCATTATACTTCCTATTTATTTATATATGTATGTATAAACATTCCATGTATTTATATATGTATAAAAAAAAAAAAAACTTAACTACTTCCCAACCAAAAGTAGCCCAAGGCCTACCTGCACTACTTTACCTGCAGGTCGTCATGGACGTAATACTTGCAGTAGCAAGTTCATTCCAAAATGTTGTTCCTTACCCATTACACTTGCAGAAGACCCACTAAGTCCCTCCCTACCCTTACCTCATTTCCTCTCAATCATCATTCACATTTAACCCTTTCATTCCTCCTCCCAACCTACTTCCCCTACCCTATTAATTACCACTACTGCTTCAGTCTAACCCCCACCTGAATAAAGTCCCTGGACAAATTGGTTTGTTACCAAGCCTCATTTAATGCTTCTTGCAGAAATTTTTTAAACAACAGGGATAATGACAAAACCATTGGTATTTTTTTAATGTTTTTAATGTATGTTAAAATAAATGCTATTCTTTTGTGCATCTTAATAAAGGCAGTACTATACTTTTCCACATTATTCCTTTGTAGAACAGCATGTAGGGCTTCTTTCTGCTAAAAGCACTTCCACAGTAAGCAATGCTGATAGGTCATTTAATCTACTTATATATGTTATCACATCATAATAAAATATTTTGCCTGGTACCTTCCTTTGTTTGTCATACTGTAGTTAATTGTACATCAATGTATTTCCACAGGATTTACTAATCTTCCATGTAAAACTAGAAGCACCAGTCTAAGAGTATGATGGCAGCATGCGTGCATATTAATGAGGGCGTGCTGCCTCAACTCTAAGGCTTACACTGAATGTGGACAAGTGTAAAGGGCATGTCAGACTACCGAGAAGTCCAAAAATCCATGCTCCTGCAATGAAGAAACGCTGCAATTTCAAGTTACATGAGCGAGTCCGCTCACATGTGCACAATAAACCACTGTTGCAGGCTGTTCCCACTGGTATGGATTTGAAATACTGACACTCAATGAACAATAAAAACTTCCTTTATTCAGTTGTTAAGCGCTTTCATCTAAAACACTTAGACTTCCTCAGAACAAAGTTTAAACAAACACATAGGATTTGTATACACATTATCATCAGTCAATTAAATTAATTAATTAGTTTAAAGTGCCAGTGTGCCATTTTTTTAAAAAAACTTAAAATTTCATTTGTATATCAAGATATGGTTAAAATCAATTGTCCTGTAAAATAATTTCCTTATGCAATATAAAATCAGTTCAATAGATGTAATGAACCACAATATCTAATAACCTTTCTATCCATTGTTGACTGTTTCCAGTATTCATTTTGCTTTTACACATGTGCACAATGTAACACTACACTCCCCATATGTTAAACAACTGACAAAATTAAAAATAGAAAGTTTTTTTATTTTTTTTTTATTTCATCCGATATAGCTGCCCATATTTGCACGTATTTGCATGGGTTTGCCCATTGCTTAGCTACAGTTAGCAGCTTAGACACCAGAAGAGGATAATAAGAAAAATATATGCAAATTAAGCAAAATAGCGATCACGAAGTGGTTAGAGCCTTTGCACAACGCGGAGGCATTCCCGGTTCAAGTCCCACTACTGCACATTCCATTTTCTGTTGGAACTCTGTATACAAAAATATTTCCTGACATTTTTTATGTATAGGTTTTGTAAAAAGCATTGAAAAGTTAAATGTAGTAGGGAACGAATTATATATATACAAAGGTGAAATGGTTATGCATTCTGAGGCATGAGTACCCTATTTTAAGCAATATAAAGTACTGTTAAGCACATTTTACCAGTATTGAGCATATTTAAATCCAATTGCTCATAGCTGCACACTACATTAAACAGAGCAATGTCTTTGCGCGTAGCTGTGCACCGTGCTAACCAGCACAACAACAACGTATTTGCGTGTAGCTGCGCAACATCAGGCAATGTCGAGCAACGTCAAGCAACGTTGAGCAACGTTGGGCAAAGTCGGGCAAAGTTGAGCAAAGTCGGTTAAACACAGCCACACCTCCTTTACTGTGCCTTAACCTGTCAGGTCTGCCCAGTAGGAAAATAAAAAGCAGTGACAGGGCTCAAACTCAGGATACTGTGCACTATAGTCACAGTACTTAACCACTAAACCATGACAGCATTTCATAAACATGCACTTTCAACAGACACATATCTATCAAAGGAATTTTAAACATTGCCAACATCAGCTAAGCAGGCGTGCCTACAGCTGATTTTTTCCAAAAGTGGCCAATCACAAATAAGTGAGGGAAATGAGGCATATTTAAGCTCCACAGGTGGAAATACTTGCTATAACTGGTTGTAGCTTCCTTCTGCAGTCAGCATGGCCAGTGTTGGAGAAGGCACTCTATTTAGAGCACAACGCTGAGGCAGTGAGGAGTCCAAAGTAATGGTATAGCTCCTTGTCCACAATCATGAGGAAAGACTCCTGTGGGGCCAGTACCGGGGTACCAATATAAAATGGAGGCCTGGAACAGCCTTTCCCATGATCTCACCAGTGCCACTGGTGTTCCTCGGACTGTTGAGTAGGTCAGGCACCATTATTCTGACCTGAAGCAATGTAGGGAGGCTCAACTGGAGCAGTGGATCCAGGAATCCCGTGCGATGCCTAATGCTCCAGTACTGAGTAAGTAGCCATTGTATTAAGTAGTTAAGAATTGCTATGCTTGTCTATACTATGGATAGGTATGTCTCAATATCACTGCATTTACTTCATAGCTGCAGGTGTCCGGGCTATGAACCAGCAAGCTCATGAAGATAGGATGCAAAGGCTGCGTCATCAGGCAGGTTAGTAATTATTCTGCATGTACTGTTATATAAAATAAATGAGAGAGCCTTCAAAAAGTGTTTTAACTCAAATAATAAAGGTGTAATATAGTTTTTTGGTGTAGGCTTGGACAGTAGTGCTCGATTCAACTGAAGGGATGGTGGCTGTGAAGCTGTTTATACCTGCTCTCAGGAGGTTGCAGTCAGCTTTGGAAAAGTTTTTTTGTTCGACCCTGGCAAGGGGGGGGGGGGTCAGGGGAGATGGTGATTTCAAAAGTGATTGCTTTATGGTTGGCTCTTACCAAGGAGGATGACACTGTAGGGGTGCTACAGTAGCTACTCATGTTGGTTAGTACCAGGTCCAGAATATTTTCACCTCTTCTGGGGATGTCAACCAGCTGACCCAATGCACTGGCATTGATAAAGTCGAGGAATCTCTGGGCATTCATATTTGAGCTACAATAGGTCTTCCACTCTATGGTTGCGTAGTTAAAGTTTCCCAGGATCAGGGTAGAGGGTTGAATCTTGATGGATTAGAGTGAGTCCATATAGGTGAAGTGGGCCTCCTGGGTCATGGTTGGGGATCTGTATAGAGTGAGATAGCTTAAATGGTTGGGGATCTGTAGCTAGCTATGATTTGAATAGGTGTATTGTCAATAGAAAACTACACCTGGAGTGCCTCCTGTGTGTCATACTGTTTGACCAGCCTGGAGGTGTGTATGTCTTTGATAAATATTGAAACTCTACCTCCTTAGGCTTTGTAGCCCTCTGTTTGGGGTCTGAAAGTATGGTAGGACAAGTAACCTGGTAAGACTGGGGTGCTCTCTGCAGCTTTGAACCAGGTTTCAGTGACTGCACAAATGCCAGTAAGGATGCTTCAATGAGTGCAGTTTCATGTTAAGACTCCTAGAGTTTAGTGGCATGACCTTTAAATTTTGTTTAGAAGAAATTTTTCACATTGGTAATTTTGTCCTCATGACTTTCCCTAAAAGAAGGCACTATGGGGGAGGCAAGAGCCTTTGCCAAAAGCCTGAAGCCCAGGGGAGACAGATGAAGGCCAATTGTTAAAGTCAATCATTTTCTTTTTGTACTGAGGCATCATTCTGGCTCACAGTAGGATGCTGCTTAAGGCTAGGGACATACCTGCCTGGGACACATACTCAGTGAGCTCAGTCATGTCTCTCTTCATATAGTCCAGAGAGGTACATCTCAAGTCATTCACACCAACATGGACTATGACAGATTCATAACAGTACCTATTGTTGAGAGACTTGAGTGTGTGAGTGATATTGTGGATTCTAGCACCTGACAAGCAACTTAGCATAACTTTCCCCTTGTCTAGCCTGGAGAGGGGCACATCTGTGTGTCTCACACAGGCATGTGTACTATGTATGGTGCTTGGTGTGGTGGGTTGTGATGTGTGTGTGTATGTGCTTTTGCCTCAGAGGTCTCTTTTGTTTAGGTATGATTTTATTGAGAATCTCCACATACGTAGGAGTGTACTGTACAGGTGTGGGTGGTGTTAGAGGTGTGGTGTTTGTGATGTTTGTGCAGATAACCCTCTCAGTGCCAGATATACTTGCTTGTGATTGAGACAGCAAGGATTCTAGGTTCTTAATGTAATTGCATCTCTCACATATTGTTTTCCTAGGTGGTAGAAGAAGACGGTTGTCCGTGTACATGAGGCAGTTGCTACACTGTCTCAGGGTGCCCATACCAACAAGACTAGCAGGAGAAATCACAGGCAATTGTCCATCTATGGTTGTCACAATATGTGGAAGAGAGGTAAAGGATGGTAGAGTGTGTACAGGGATTCCATGGTGCCCCCCACCACATCACCCGCTGCCCCCATCCTGGTCTGCCTACACCAAATAAATACTGGAAAAGTGCCCTTAGTAGAGAGGCAGCCATATGCCTAAGGCCGGCTATGAGTGCGTACTATCAGAACAGAGTACCTATACGTGTGAGTAGGGCTGGATGAAATTACAGTAGTTGCAATGGAGGGCATCAGTTACACAGGAGTGCTGGTAAGGGAAAGAATGCAACTGAGATACCTCGCAATGGGTTAAAACAGCGCAGCGGCAGTGTGCAACAAGCAAGCAAAAGCAACACCCTGCAAACATAGGGTATAAATACCAGAAAAGATGGAAGACTCTAGAAGCTTGAATTAATACCCAATCATGCTAGCCCCTGCTCTTTTAACCAATCATGCTAGAGAAAGTCAGGCAATCATGTTACTCTCACTAACAGTGAAGACAAGAAACTACCAGCAGAAGATGGCTGCTAGAGACACAGGAAACTCAACAAACAAAACAACCAGGCCTGGATCTGCGGCACAGAAACAGAAGAAAACAGACAAAAAGCTGAGAAGACCCTGAAAAAGAGAATAATGAAATCCAGAAACAACAAGCCAGAGACCACAGAAGGCCCAGGCCAGCATAGTAGCGCAAGCATTTATGCAGAGAGCAAACCATAAATTGAGATTTATCAGTTCAGGAGATTTATGAACAATAAATGGTTGGTTTATTATACTTTCTGTTTCTGTATGCTGCTCAATTTTTTTGTGTCTTTTTGTGGATTAAACTCCTTTTCCTGGTCAGCGAGCTGGTTTGTCTTATTCTGTTTTTAACCAGGCCTGGATAACAGCAGGCCTCTATCCAGACTATGCTACCTGAGTAGAACACAGAAACTTCACAACAAATGCACAGAAAAGCATAGATAGAGCATTTACAAACAGAAAATACAACTCTCAATATGAAAACGCAGTTTACAGTTAAGTAATTCAATAAAAATGCAATTACAGTAAATTACAGTAATGGAACACTGTCTAGCAATCACTTTATAACCATAACAAAGAGATGCAAATAAAATAGGGTTCCTGTAATTTCCTAAGACTAAATACCTGGAATATGCAGTACAGTCTACTGGTCAAGCAAAAGGAGACAGTGGCCAATTTAGTAAGGGGTTCTACTATTTCACAGAGCAGATGTGTTTAACTGATTAAAGTTAATACACAACAAGGTTCTTCATGATAAATATGCTTACATGAAACAGTGACAAAAGTCTCAGTAAACTTTAGGTGTAAGGCTTTGTGACAGAGCGCCTGCAATATCAGGGTCAGATGTAGTGACTGCAGGCTCGCTCTGAAAAAAAAAACTCTACTAACTATAAAATTATATTGAGGCAATAAAGTTAGTACTTATTGTACAAAAAAAGAGATGGAAGAATGACTACAGTAAGTCATAGCAAGAGAATACAGGGGAAATAATGACAGTATAGTGATGCTAAAAAAAGTGTATGCAAGTAAGCTGAAGGTAGTTGTAGCAGAATATATACTGATAGAGAACAACAGTAATACATTGTAAATATACTGCTTTGTTGAACAAATTATCAGAACATGGGACTACACTGATAGGCACAATATAACAATTGTTTTTAGAATTCTCAATTGTCAAGCTTATATGTTGAAGCTTATGCTTCCCTGTTGTAAGAATATGAGGAACATTTTGTCACCTGCTTCCGCTTCTGAAGAGAAAACTGCTTTGTGTAACTCTGAAGAGAAAACTGCTTTGAGTAACTCAGTTGCTTCTGTCCCTTAAGTGATTACCCACTATTGGAAATGTGCATATGATGGTTGACAGTCGAAAGATCGACACTGACATGCACGACAGCCACCTCCTCGACCATGGCAGGAGTGACAGTAGGAATGTCGACGTTCACGTGTACGTCCATTTAGAAAGATGTACACAGGCATTGATGTAAATGGGGGATTTACAAAATATGGTCGACAGAATCTGTCGACTTTGTTTTGTTGACCATACAACCTAATTAATATGTATGAGTCAACGTTATTTGTCGCAGAAATCACCGTTTGGGTAAGTGATTTTCATGTTTTTGATAGTAAACCGCATATGATTCTGCTGCTGTTAATTGCAATTGTTATGAGGAGGTTTGCATGGTGATATTCTCAAAGCTTCACAGAGGATGACAGAAATGAAATTCTGAATTCTGTCTTGGATAACGGGGTAGTTTGATGGGAAATCTGAATCAGGGGGATCTCTAAGAATTTTCTGCCCTCCTTCTTGAGGTTGCTCAAGGGATTTAATGATCCCACTACAATCATAAATTAAAACAAAAATAAACAGACATGCTGGTAAGTAGATATTTAAAAAGCAGTGGCAGAGACTTTATGAAAAGAAATAGGAACCCACCTGAACAAAGGACAGTTTAACAAGTCTGAATGGCTATATGAAGGATGCTGGTGTATCCTCCAACCTTAACCATTCCAGAAAGTGAGCCTTCATTTCTCTTTTTGAAACAGATAATTTCAGACAGATGGGATCTGAGAGTAATTCATCAATATTACAGATGGCAGCAGGAGTCTATGTCACTTTTTCAGGTGGTTCCTCTGCACCCACTAGACCAAACTTTTTTTTTCCCTTTTTGACATTCAGCATATGCCCAATCTACAGGTGATAGAAGCTGTATCTCCTCTTCAGCTATGGCAAGGATTTTATTAAAGGATTTTTCTGGTGTCAAAGAAAGAAGATTCCTGGGACCAGGTTTAGCATATTGCCTTTCAGCAAAAACTCATTCTACAGGCACCTTAGATACTTTTAGAGCAAAACTGTGTGGCAAAAACTAAGAAGGACCAGGACAGGCAATCATAAGTGAAAATCAAATAGCAAGATCTTCCAAGATTAGATCTAACTGGGAAAATGCCTCAAGAAGATCTTTTATCCTCAATTC
Organism: Protopterus annectens; assembly: GCF_019279795.1. NCBI lineage: Eukaryota > Metazoa > Chordata > Ceratodontiformes > Protopteridae > Protopterus > Protopterus annectens. The sequence goes on along the minus strand of NC_056735.1, from coordinate 511,300,313 downwards.
ACAGCAATCAGATGGCTTATTCTGCTCCAGGACTCTATGCAAGAAGGCTTGGAAAACAGAAGAATTTTCTTTTCCTTGGACATGAATGTTGCATTATCATTATATTTTTATACCCTTTTGACTAATATTATGGGTAATTCTGAATATTCAGAAGGACTAACCAAAGATCATTATGTTGACATAATTCTGGCCTTGCAAAAGTGGTAGTACGTTCTTTTGGAAATGACTAGGAGCAATTAACACAAGCTTTCTCACAGACTGGATTTACTTACACAAGACCAGGGGTGTTCAATACACTTGAACCACCAACAACTACAAATGACTGCCTGGATGACAGCATTTTAATACCTTCTAGACACCTTTTTCTGGGGAATAGTCTTACTTTTTACTCTGACTTCTGCAGGAAGAGTATCTAAGTTGCAAGCTTTTGTGGCATGTCAACCTTATCTCATTTTCCATAAGGATAGAGTTTCCTTAAGAGCTAATCCTTTATTTATGCTTAATGTAGTATTCAAGTTTATCTTGAACCAAGTTATCCATCTCCCCGTCTTCTTTTGAGAACCATAATATGAGATAAAAAGGATAATTCATACCTTGGATGTTCATATACAACTCAGGTACTATCTTAACATTACAAAATGTTTCAGAACTTCTGATCAACTTTCTACGCTAAAACTCCTCCAACAACACTACTACAAAAGCATGACTTATCATTTCTTGCAAAGGTAATAAAAAAAGGGACAACAAGAGTCAATGCAGCCTATTTTGATTGAAAGGGTGCTTGTTATACTCACCAAAACAAAACTATTGCAAGGAGGGTCAAGATTCATTTACCAGGGCCATGGCTTCATCTATGGCTTTTTGGAAAGAGTTGGATGCTGGAAATTTTCTAGAAGCAGCAACTTGGTCCTCTATGCACAGTTTAAGAAAGCACTATTAATTAGATTCCTTCTCCAGGTCTAGAACAGGCTTTGCTAGGACCATTCCCCAGGGTCTCCTGGACCCAAAGCCTTCCTCCCTCCAGTCATGTTAAGCTATGGTAATCTACCCTTCTATATGAGGCCACTGCAGCAGTGATCAATATGAAGAACGTAGTACAGTTGCGTAAATAAACTTACCATAACAGTAGATGTTGAAATGATCATTGCTGCAGTAGCCACTCCTTCCCTTCCACAATCTATGTTATTTTTTATGCTTTTTTATGCCAGGGTATGGACATTAATTATTTTTATTTTCCTAGCATTATCCTTCTAAGTGCTTTAGCCTCTCTATCTTTGCTGGCATGTAAGCTGTGAATAGCCTGGTGCCAAAACCTGTATTTAGTAGCTCAGCTTGAGCTGAGAAAATTATTTGGACATGTGGAAAGTGTCCTGAAGCTTTCTAGGCTGGCTGGCTGGCTGTTATATCCAGAACTTCTCATTTAATTGAAGTTTTCATTTCTAGGTCAGTACTATCCTTCACCAGTGCAACTATACCCCACAACTGCTACCCTGATCCAGTCCTTGTCCTTTGCCTTACATGAAATAAAATTAAATATTTTTATGTCCATTCTGAGTTATTCTTTGCTGCTGTAGAAACCCACATCTACAGTCTTACTAAAGCAGTTGAATCCTGGGTACAATTCACTACAAGAGGAATAAGTTGAGGTACATTTGCAACTGTGTCAGTTATATCTAAAAGTATTAAATAACCTGCATTGTTTGGTTTGGTTTTGCATTTTCTGTACTTAAGGTTTAAACCCTCTGTTAATCTTGACTGCAAACCATTTTGGATGGCACAGATTCCATCATCTAGGGGTCTTCTCAGTCACCATCAGCTTCCTGAACTTCTGGTCATATAACAGTCTTGCCTGGCCACCTATCTTCTCTGGGATATCCTTAGCAAAGAAATAATAAGCCAACATATACCTTAGTAAATAAGGGATTTTTCCAGTCTGACTGTCATCAGATACAAAATCCTATATCCTGGTTCTGTACCTAATTGGTTTGCCTGTACCTAAGGCTGTCAAACCTACTGTGAGGTATTTTGTCAAGGTCATACAAATTCAGAGATCCTATGTACTCCATCCTGGCACAACAGGCCCAAAACACCAATACATTCTCCATTCCAAATGTTTGTTTTTTTTTCAGCCTATGTAATGTGGGCTACTATGGGCTCCTGCCATACCTACAGGAATGCTGACTGCATTCCACCTGTCATCAACTCCTTCTCCGCTCTCTAGTGATATTTCAGGTCTCTCATTCCATAAGCTAACCGTGATAACTTATTTCTTTGACGTGGTCTTAAGTGGTATTGCCTCTTCTTCATTCCTTTGTTTCCAATTGCACACCTCTTTGAGGTGCCAGTGTTGCCTACCATCCAAAAATGAATCCATGTACTTATCTATACCATAACATATAGTTCATTATTAACTGCCTGCTGACCTTTTGCGATATTCTTGAGATGGACTGGATTTACTTCACCATTTTCAGTTCAATCTTCTCACTCTAGACATCAATAATTTCTTTGCAGCTGAATATAACCACCACTAGATGTCCAATGTCTCTGCTCCACTTCTAGCTTCAATCTGCTGCAACGTGTACAAGTGTGTAGTGGTTTTCTTTAAGTACTGTTCTAGTATCACCATGCCTACCACCTTAGCCATACATCTGAATAAATCAGGACATGTTAACTTCATACAAGGCAAAACATTCCATTAAGTACACCCTTCATTGATCTGCTTTTCTCTCTGTATCCTAGTATGATACTAAACATTCACATAGGTTCATAGGTTCATAGGTGTGTACTAGGCTAACACCACTGGGGCCTTTTTAAGCCTAGCCATGCATCTCATTTCTGAAAAGTTCTGATAACATTGGTAATGTAAGTGGGGGCTTGAGAAATGAAACATTTACAAGCAGCGGCCTGGGAAATGAACCAATTACATGTGACCTGTGTCCATTAGGAACATAGGTGCAAAACCAGGGGAGAATTTATGGTTCCCTATCTAATTGCCCAACTTAGTCTTGAATTAGGTTAGGGAGGAACTATGCTTAACCTGGATGGGGAGCCTCATCCAGAGAAGGGGTAGCCTCTGGGATACAAACTTGTCTTTCCAGCAGGTCCTATTTATATCACAGGCAAAGTTTAAATCTTTAGACTAGGTAATTCTGGTGCTGTTTGTTTTGCAGATAGGCAAGAGGTTTTGTTTGAACATAGTATTATTTGTTCACAGTATATGTAGAGTATCTCTCTCTCTCTCTATATATATATATATATATATATATATATATATCTATATACACACACACACACACACATATATATATATATATATATATATATATATATATATATATATATATATATATATGCATATACATTGGGCCGGATTTACGAAGGCTTGCACAGAGTCTAAGTGTAGTGTAAGACTCCAGACAGCCAATATGTCTGCCGAGCGATACAGGAACAGCCGGTAGGGGCGTGCATGAGAGATCCTAAAACGACTCTTGCACGGACAGTGTTAGGTTATTCAAATTACCTAATTTGCTGCTGAAGGCTATGCAAATGAGGTAAATTTGCGATCCAGGAAACACTAACCTGTCCGAGTAAGAGTAGTGTTATTTGCAGAAATGTACTCGGTTGGTAACTGAGTACCGTTCTGCAAATAGCAAAATGGAGCAATGACAGCTCCAAATAAAGGATGCATCCAGTTGAGGAAGTATGCCAGTGGCCAAATATAAGGCCACTGGCATTTATATGTGTTGCAAAATAATAAAAAAACATTTTTTTTCCCCTATCCCCGATGTTTAAGCATAGCGCAGCGTCGCGCAAAAAACCCCCCCAAAAAAAATAATAAAAGCCAAAAATAGGCATTTTATAACAAATATCCATCTGCCATGCAAGTGAATGGCAGGCTGAAGACAACATGGCTAGTGATTAGTGGTTGCTAAAGGGGGAAGCTCAGTGTGAGAGATGTAACCAAACATTAGTAGGCAATCCTATGCAAATGAGTATAAGGATAGTGAATCCCAATTTTCCCTGCCATGTGAACCATGTCCCTAGAGTGTAAGAGTAGGATTAGAGGAGTATCAAAGTAGTAGATAGGTGACATCATGAGGGAGGTATGTATCAAAGACTGTAAGCTTATTGGAGCAGAGTGGCATGTGTTTGCTGTGAGTTACACAGGACTGGAAGAGGCGTGTCTACAGGTGTCTGAACCGACACCAAGAAACCAAAGGCATACGCTGTGGCTACAACCAAAGTTTCCTGCAAAGATGCTTACACTGTGTGCACGCGTGTGCACGCCTGTACACCCGTGTAAGCCTGTGTGCGCGTGTGTGCACCAGTGTAAGCCTAAGCCTGTGTAAGGCTGTTTGCGTGTGTGTGCGCGTGTTTGCGCTTGTTTGCACGGCACCGCCCCCTGTGGAAACAGAAAAGGGAAAAGGAAGGAAAAGTAGTAGTAGAAAGTTAACCAAGGAGAACTAGCACAGCTGCCAGGTGAAATGAATCAGAATTAGCCAATTACACAGGCAGTACACTAGCCCTACCCAGCCCAGCATTTAAAACTCTGCAAACAACATTTCCCATTGTTTTACTCAGAAACACTGCAACACTGCAGTATACAAAGAGAAGTGAAAACTTAGAAAGCTTAACTGAGAAAAAAAAGTTAGGGGCTGCCATTGTTATTATAAGGCAACATGTGCAAGATGCTGAGGGTGGTGCCATTGCGGATGTTGCTGAGCAACCCACAGTGAGGAGACAGAGAAGAGTTTACAGACCCAGGGTAACCTACCTGGGGCTACATGAGCTAGAGATTGTGGAGTGCTATAAAGTGGACAGAGAGCTCCTGCAGCAAATTGTTGAGCTGTGCAGGCCACGCCTCACACACAGAACCAACAGAGGGGAACCCATCCCAGTGGAAACCAAGGTATGTGTTGGCCTAAGAATACTAGCAACAGGTACCTTCCAGAGACCAACTGGTGATATGATGGGGATTTCACAGGCATCAGCATCCAGGGTACTGCACCAGTTCCTGAGTGCCATGTCAGCACATGTCGGTGATCATGTATATTTCTCCAATTCCCATTAGGTATTGGCCAGCAATATGCGTTTCTTCCAGCAAATAACGGAATACTCTGAGGTAGTGGGTGCAATTGACTGCACGCACATACACATCAAAGCACCAGCCGGTGAGCGGGGTAGGGCCTACATCAACTGCAAGGGCTTCCACTCCATCAACTGCCAGGTTGTGTGTGATGCCCAGGACATAATACTGAATGTGTGTTCTGACTGCCCTGGAAGCTACCACGATTCCCATATCTGGCATCTGACGCAACTGTACCAGACATTTGCCAATGGGGACATCCCTGATGGTCACCTAGTGGGGGATGCTGAATACGCACTGGAGCCGTGGCTGATGACACCTATCAGAAATAAACACACACCTGAACAAGAACTCCATAATGAGGCACACGCACAAACATGAAATGTAATCAAGCGTGTGTTTGGGATGCTAAAGTCATGGTTCCGGTGCCTGGACACATCCGGTGGAGCCTTGTAGTACTCACTTAACTACATGTACCCAAATTGTCATGGTATGTGCCATGCTACACAATATGATCCTGTGAAAACAGCTGCAGCAGGAACAGCATGGGGCAAAGCCAAACAGCTCCCCACCATTGCCAAGGCCTGCACAGGCACAGCGTGATTCGGAGGAGGAACAACCTGAGCCTGCCCCAGTAGGCAGAAGGAGGTGTGCCCAGTATGCCTTGGCCATGGCAAAGAGACAACGCATAGCACATACACTGGCTCAGTAGGAACCCTGGAAATTATACCTCTCTCTGACTTACACATAAAATAAAAGGGATGCCTAACTTGACACTACCTATTTCCAAACATGTATAGGGAGTGTAGTATGTGCATCCGACATAGGCAGCCCTGCAGCACCACCGGAGGCATGATTGCCATGTTTTAAGCAATATAAAGCAGTGCTAAGCAGCATCTACCAATATTTAGTGTAAGTAAACAAAATTGACCATGCTAACTAGCACAATGTTGGGCAATGTTGAGCAATGTTGGGCAAGGTTGGCCAAGGTTGGCCAAAGTCGTGCAAAGTTGAGCAAAGTCAGGTAAACATGCTCATATTTCCTTTACTGTTCCTTAAGCAATCTGCTCTGCCCAGCATGAAAATAAAAAGCACTGACAGGGCTCAAACCCAGGATACTGTGCACTTTAGTCACAGTACTGAACCACTAAGCCTTGATAGCATTTCAGTGGCATAGACACAGCAGGACAATTGTACAATAATGCAAACACAAAGAAATGCTGTATCATGTCCCTAAAGAGGCATATGGGTAACCTCCCCCACAGGTCTATGCAGACAGAGAGCATCAGGCCAGGTGTTGTGATGTGGGTAGTGTAGGCTATGAAGTCGCAATCTAATATACGTGACATTGGATGCTAGGATTTATAGCACAGTAGTATGCCTCAAGCCAGTACGATAGGCAACAGTACAGACTGAAATGGTGTACGGTACATAGCAGTGCAGGCATAGCAAGTGTGTATAAGTGTCTGGTGAAACCCTCACCCTATGTACACCCACACGGTAACAATCAAGTGTGCCCCTGGGTAGAAATGTACAAAGAATAGCTGTCCCACCTGTATGTAGAAATGTTGATAAGTCTATGCAAAGTGTCTCATGAAAGCCCTGCAAGCACAGCATGATCCCTGTTGATCTATGACACAAAGGTGAGCCCTTCTGTAAAGATACAGCTTGACTTTCCATACACATATAGTATAAATGTCTATACTGGGCATGCTCACACACTCCAACAAATGTAGTGGATTTCATTCAGCATCACACTGAAAGGTCATGCTGGGCATGCTCACACACTTAGAAAACAAAGCAAATGTCAGGCAACAACATACTGAAAGGTCATACAGGGCATGCTCACACACATGCCAAATATGGAGGTGATAATAAGGGATCTATGGACAAATGTGGATAGACATCTCTACTTCCAGAAACACATTCACAAAGTTGTCATAAAATCATGCTATGTGTTCATATAAACTGCCAAGGTCTGTGCATGTAGGTCAAAGGAGGTTCCCAGTCCTCATCAGTCATCAAACCCGTCAGAGAGTACCACAACACACTTGTGATGAATCAGACTAGGCACGTTCAACAGCCAGAAAGACCACTGAACAAGAAGATTACTGGCCTCAAACAGTTGCCCCATGCAACAAGACTGAATGTAACCCAGTCTGTACTTTGTTGCATACTGTCTACTCAGGAGATCTATGCCCAACAGACAGGTCCATGTCATGGCTACACTCAGATCTGTACTGAGTTACAGCTCAATGGCACAAAATATACAGACCCAACTGATATTGCCAACATCCTAGCAGATAGGATCACTGTTAACTGTACCCCCCTCTCACCCATGAAAGAGCACACCTCTATAATGGAAGACTGTAAGGTTGCTGTCATCACAGCTGCAGAGGTAAAAAACACTCTCCAAAGCCAGTATCACAGCAGCCTGGGACCAGATAACTTCACAGGCTATGTTCCACACAAACCACAGAACTAACAGGCACCACACTGACTTACCATGTGCAGTCATAGCCTCACCTCATGCTTTGTGCCTGTTGAATGGTGCACAGTGACGGTTATCCCACTACACAAGGGTGGAGACACCATGGACCTCAGGAACTAGCACTCCATCAGCCTGATGAGCCAGCTCTTCAAGGCCATGGAATGTATCATCATACAACATATAAACAATTACATTTGTAATCCCCAAACCCTGGACCACAACCATGTTGGGTTTGTAAAAAGCAGATCATGTCACCTAAACCTGATAGATGACATTGAAGCAGTCAACAGAACCATAGACAAGGGTAAGGTGGTTCACACTGCCTATGTTGATCCTGCCACAGCTTACAACACCACCCCCCACTCTGGAAATACAGATAAACCCACTAAACTAGGTATAAATTGCTATGTCACAAGATGAGTTGCCAACAGGCTTACTGACAGAACACACACTGTGAAAGTAGCAGACTCCAAGTATGACTTTGGACCAGTGATGAGTGCAGTACCACAAGGTCCAGTCCTGTGTCTTGTCCTGTTTAGTATCTACTTCCCTGAAGTAAACTTTAACATGGAAGGTCTGTGGCTACAGATGTTACCAGAGGACTGCAAACTAGGAGCCATAATTGTAAACACTAAAGATGTGGACATCCTACAAAAGGGCCTCACTGAGACAGATGGCTTTTGTCAAAGCCATGGGCTCTAGCTCAATGGAAAAAGGTGCATTGTCATCCCCTTTGTTCAAACCTCTGTAGCCAAGCACTACAACATAGGCGGTAGTATACTTAACACTGAAAGTGTGACAAGGGATCTTGGATCACAGGTGTACACTGGACACAAGTGTGATACTCACATCCCCACAGTAGTCAGGAAACCCTGCAATGTGGCACTCCTCATCACAAAATGTGTCTCATGCAGGATAGAAGAGGACATTGTTCCCCACTACTCATCACTCACTAGAACTATAATAGAGTGCAACACCACTTTTGCTATGTACCTCACAAGACAACTACAACAAATGTAAAGCCTGCAGAAATACCTCAAAAAGAGCATTAGAGGCCAGAAATACATGCCATAAACAGACCATCTCAAAATGCTTCATCTGTACTCCCTTGCATATCACCTACTCAGATGTGTTCACTGCCTAACATACAAAGCTATGTCAAACGTAGAGATGTTGGACATGCTCCACGTAAAACACTCACAATCCCCCTGACCTTCAGACCCAAAACCACAAGTGAAATACAAAAGGAAGGGGTGTACCCATTTACCATATGGATACCCACACCTTCAGGTTAGTGGCACAGCATGAGTCCTTGGAGACCATGCAAGTGCAACTAACATTGGGCAAAGATGCTCATCAGCTTGTAGCCTGCTACAGATCACCTACCTTGTCACAGGAACCTCACTCAGTATTCCTGAGAACAGTGGAAAATATAGAGGTCCTATCAAACACCATTATATGAGGTGATTACAACTACCCAAATAGTGAGTGTGAGAATTACTTGTGTACAATGTCCTTTGCCCAATGTTTTCTAGTGTTCAATACCTCTAACACCCTGGAACAGCTGGTCACCGTGCCCACTAGTGGTGACACCATACTGGACATGATCATCACCGACATGGGGTACCAGTGTTCCACAACAGAGTTAATGCCCTCACTGGTAATATCAGATCATAAAGTAATCACACTGGACATCCACATCCCGCCCCCTCACCCAGTCAATGAAACCACCATGAAGACATTTTCAAAAGCAAACTGCACATGTCCCAAGACAAAAGTGGAAAGTTCCAAAGACCCTTTGCTGTAGGATAATGGTATACAATTTGCTGAATCAGATACAAGTGAATCCTATGAGCATCTACAGGGATGCATGGATCGAGACATCACAAATAAAACCAAGATGCACATCTCCAAAAATAAGAAAACAATCTGGTGGTCATTGCCCATAAATAAGCTAGACAACAGAAGGAGGAAACTAACACCTGATAGAGCCAACTTCACAAAAGGAAAGTCATCACTGAGCATTATTAGGAAGAAGCAATGATCACTCATAAAATAATTCAAGGACACTTTCAAAAGACAAATTGCCAAGGATTGCAAGAATGACAACCACAAAGCCTGCGGTAGCTATACCACAAACGTAGGTGTCAACTTCCAAATGTGCTGTCAGCTACTGACAAATGGCAAGGAATACACTGAACCAACTTTTATTGTCCACATCCTGGGGGACAAGTTCAGTGCAAATTTCCCCCATCACCCCCAAAAGGGCCTGTGTCCATCACAGAAGGATGCAGAGCCCCAGATGTCATGGACATGCAGGTAAGGACAGCCCTCTCCAAAGCCAAGAACACAGCATCAATGGGACTGGATGGTGTCCCAGGCTGCATCTTACACTAGACACAAAAGGAACCACACCCCCACCTACATTCACTGGCCAGACTCAATCGTACCACAGGGTATGTACCCAAAGAATGGCATACACCAACAGTCATCCAGCCCCACAAAGGGGGTGCCACAACAGAACATGGAAACCATTGCCCTATACGTCTACTCAGCCTGGTCTACAAAGCATTTGAGCAAAATGTCATGGAACCCATAAACAGTGACATTGGGGACCTCCAGACACTGGACGCCACACAGCCCCGCCTTGTTAAAGGCAGACCCAGCCTCCTAAACATAGTTGACTTACTACAAACAGTTACCAAGGACATAGATGGAGGTGAAAGTAGTCCACACAGCCCACCTGGACCTCACTAAGGACTTTTTACACCATTCCTCAGTCCGTCATCATGGACACGCTTACCAGCCTGAACATCAACAGCTATGTCACAGGATGTGTGGCCAAGTGGCTCAGAGATCCAACACACATGTTCATGCCATGTCCGACTCTAAGACAGTCACAAATGGCATCCCAAAGGTCCTGGCCCTGGGACCCTACCTGTTCAGTAGACACTGCTCAGAGGTACAGGCAAGCATGGGAGGAGTATGGCTGAACAGGTTTGCAGATGACTGCTAACTGTGGTCCATAATTGACTCTATGGCTGACACACACATCCTCCAGAAGGGGCTTACAGAGACAGATACCTGGTGTCAAAACAATGCCCCAAAAAGAATGGCAAAGAATGCATAGTCATCCCCTTTGGCAAAAACAAAGTTCAAACAAGTAACCACATAGGTGGTACTCCAGTATGTATGGAGAAAGTCATGAAGGCCCTGGGGACGCAGTTAGATAGTACACTCTCCTTTGATGATCACATGGCCAAAGTGTTTAGACACTCCTTCAATGTAGCCCACCCAATGTCACCTAATGTAACCCACTTTGGCTAGTCTGATGATGTCATCAACCTACAAATATACCTGTGGAAAGTAGAGCTCACAGTAATGTGTATAGCATATCGTAGAAATGCATACTCCTGTAGAATCATAAACCAAGTAGGTAGAGGGTTGAATCCTGCACTTGACAAGTGTGTGTCTGTTTGTGTGTGATCTCCTTAGAGAGGAGCAATCTTTTTGGAAAGTACTCATACACCTTAAAAGTGGTATACTAATCTTTGTCAGGTCTGATGATGTCACCATCCTTCAAACATACCTGTGGAAAAGAGAGCTCACAGTAATGTGTATAGCGCATCGTGTAAATGCGTAACACTGTAGTATCATAAACTGGTTAGGTAGGGGTTTGAATCCTGCACATGACACATTTGTGTGTAATAACCTTAGAGAGGAGAAACCTTTTTGTAGAGTAGTAGAACACCTTACAAGTGGTATACTTATCTTTGTCAAGTCTGATGATGTCACAATCTTACAAATATACCTGTGGAAAAAAGACATCCCAGTAATGTGTATAGCATGCCATGTTAATGCGTGCTGCTCTAGTATCAGAAGTAGTTAGGTAGGGGTTTGAATCCTGCACTCAGTGAGTGTATGCGCTCTATGTGTGTGGCACTGTTGGTCAATGTGTAGTGGGTTTTGATTTTACTACTGTATGACATGTCAGTTTGTATTGCTCATGTGAGGTAGCTGTGTGGCAAATACATATACATACATGTTACCTCAATTATTGCATGTGTGTGAACCCTGCTGTCTCCAAGGACACAACTGTCATCTTTGCCAGACTGTGCTGCTGCTTCCCAGACATTAGGTCACATCTGTATGCTTGTGACAAGGCCAGCCACTGCAGTGATCCCTGGCCTAGGTCATCCATGTCACACACACTCATTATGGTTACTATTGAATTGTGTGAATGAGGGTTTATGGCCAAGGTATATGTTAGACCGGTTCTAACGCAGCAAAGTATGTCAATGATGGCTATTCATTATAGGTGTACAACAACCTTTGTGGATATGCATGCAAACACCTTATTGCTTATGTGATCCACCGAGGTATTTCAAAAAACCTTAGGAAATGTGGTTATTAAAGTTGAGATGACGTAACACTTGGTTGCATGTACACATCGGTACCTGTTCATCATGTTGATGGCTACTACCTATGTGGTACTGTGGGGATTTCGTAAAAGTGGATGACTATGCTTAGTTTGGATAATAGCTTTACAACATGGGTTTGACAACAGTTATCTGTCTGTACGGTACCCTTGTGGAGGATGTGTGTATCATCTGGAGAATGCATTATAGGCCACAGTATGCATTACCAGATGTGGACGGACATATCCCTACTGTGATTGCTTGTACCTAAGAGAGCTATATGCGAGACAGGAGTGGTCTCAGTAATGGGTGCAGGTGAATACCACTGGTTACTGGTATAGTATAGTACCTGAAGGATGCAAATTTTACAGTGTGTCCTACAGCTGTGTGTCAGTTGTGAAGACATCATCTAACAATTGGTTATGGTCAGGCTGTTGAAGTTATGTACACTACCAGAATGCAGAACAATGACAGATAGTAACAGTATCACCCACAGCACAGTGTCAAATCATGTCATACACACATGTGTAGTCAGGCTCCGAAATGTGTGTAGTACAATGCATACTGGCCACCAATACAAACTATGTATTGTTACTGTGTAATACAGGGCATGTCACCCTGCCCATGTATCCACTATGCACGTACATGCAGACAGTGCACCTCGATCATGTTCACAGATGTACACCTGCAAATCTGTGCTACTCACATCCCACACATACTGTCCACTCTCTAGCACATGCTGCCAATACTACACACATCAACCAAGTGGCAAGTAGGTGGACAATACACTATTTTAACTAACACTTGTGTATACAATACTACAATGACAATCATAGCTTTAATGCATTATGCCTGCTCAGCTACACCTTCAAGCATATCATTACACTCTACTGCTGACAACATGGTAACATTGCTGTACTGCTATAAAGTCACACTGTGCATCAGCACCATGGTAGCCTGTTCCTGCATCGATGTTACAGATGACAGGAGGTGGCACAGGTTTCATCATATGCACAGGGTGTGTTGTTGGTTTGCCAGAGGCTTACAGTGAGCCATCCAATCGACATGTATGTGTGTGTGTGTGTGTGTGTGTGTGTGTGTGTGTGTGTGTGTGTGTGTGTGTGTGTGTGTGTGTGTGTGTGTGTGAGGGCAAGAGTACTGCTATGGGCCAATGTTGATGTAATGTGTGCGGGTATGTGTTAGCCCTAGGTGTCTGGTTCCTGTGTGTGTGTGTGTGTGTGTGTGTGTGTGTGTGTGTGTGTGTGTGTGTGTGTGTCTGCATGCACACAGTTCCACCATGTGGCTGCTATATACTGGTATTTGTGGGACAGACACAGACTGTACCTGCCAGGCTTTACAGATCACCGTCTCTGGCCAAGGATACGGTACTTGTGCCTGGCAGGGGTGCTACTGACACTATCAGGTACTAAGCCAGACTGGGTACTATCCCCAGAGGTAGATGGATATACACATTGACCCCAGGTCCCTGCTGGGACTGGCCAGAGCCACGTGCACATGGTCTTCTAGGATGTTCTATCGACAGCCGACCCCCAACAGTGCTGGTGCTGGTACTGGCACTACGGGAGCAACTGTGACTTGTGGGATATCCGTGGCAACTGCCAGCTGCTGATGTTGCTGGCATACGTCCACATCGATGACTCATCCATCCCGCACTGTCCTGACACAATGACATGACATTGCGGGAGGACATCTAATGTCTCTCCCCAATGTCTATCTGTGACCTCAGTGTAATGACGGATGGCACCTGCTAGGTCACAGATACTGTTAATTATGGTGGTGTTGTGTGCCCTCTGTGCCCTTAGTCTCTGTCTGATGTACTGTTCCATATGTGCCTGTGCCTCCATGACAGCCTGGAACATGAGTGACATTGTCAGCTCTGTGGCACGTCTGCCAGCAACATGATGAGCAGCAGTGCTCCATCGAGAACCCCTGGACATCTGCCTATGTGGTACCCTTCCAGACATCTGGGTATGGTTGCTGTGTTGGGATGCATGTGCCATGGATACCACACTGTCCTGGCCAATGCTGACTGTATGCTGTCCCTCAGCTAAGGGCATTGGTGATGGATGTATTGGCAGTATGACTGTGTGCATGGATGGTGTGGACACTTGTGTACTGTCGATTGGCGGCCCAACAACAGACCCTGGCAAACATGCCTGTGCCTCAACACACCTATCATCATCATCACTATTTTGCTCAGTGACATTGGTTTGCCCGCTGCATTGAACCAGCCCAAAGTCAGCACCTGTGAGAGGAAGACAGGAAACACACTTTACGAGCTGTACATGATGTCGCACACATGAGCACATGCACACATGAACACATGAACACATGCAAACATGGACACATGCACACATGCACACATGAACACATGAACTCATGAACACATGCACACATGCACACATGAACACATGAACACATGCACACATGAACACATGCACACATGCACACATGCACACTTGAACGCATGCACACATGAACACATGCACACATGCACACATGAATACATGAACACATGAAGACATGAAGACATGCACACATGCACATATGCACACATGCACACATGAACACATGCACACATGCACACATGCACAAATGAACACATGCACACAAATGCACTCCTCACTAAAACAGACACACACACACACACACACACACACACACACACACACACACACACACACACACACACACACACACACACACACACACACACACACACACCTCCAGCAATCCAGAAAATACTCAATAGCGGGTGATAGTGGGGTACAGTATCACAAGGCAAACAGTTATATCACACGTGTCAGCATGCAGGATGTGTGTTGCTTAACAGCATGCAGTGCGGGTGTAGACAGCCCTTGCTAATAACAGTATACATGGCTTTGATGCATGTGTGTTGTTGTTCAGTGATCGGCCTCACCCTGGAACGCAATGTGTACATGGACACAACATTGCTGTGCAAGTCTTAAAAGCTCTGCAATGTTTTGTGCACCATCACTCACAAGTATACATACCATGGCTGGATGTGTATCTGTGTGTCACATAGATATCCATTTCTGATTAGTGTGTCTGTGTCTTTAGCAGATGATTGTGGACACAGGTTTAGCACATGCATGCTATGCATACACACAGGATGAGTGGTGCATGTATACCTGATGGAATACCATTGCTCAACATAGCCATTGTACAGTGGTTATGGTGAGTGTAGGACATATTGTGGATATGCCAGTGCCAGCCATGACATGGCATGCTACAACACAAATGCAATGTTAAACTTCACACATACACAGTGTGTGTCATGTGACCTATACACTCAATAGCATTACATGACATATATGTGTCACTTTGTACAAATGGTGATTGCTATGCATAATGTGTATCGGTGCATATGTTTGCACACACACAACATTGAAGTGCATAGCAGTTAATGCTATGTGTGGTACTGTGGTCACTGTAACTGGATGGGGTGTAGTACCATGAGCCATCATCATGCAGCATCATGTGGTCACTCAAGGCTACTAATGTGTGCCAGACCAGCACATACCATGCTGTACCGGAACTGCAGTACCATGGCTACATTCACCATTTCACAGCCACTTGTTACATGGGTTTGTAAGGTGCCCAATAGGGAGCATTGCCTAACATGAATGTGTTGCATGTTGGAGAGTGTCGCACTGCCCCATGATAGTCCTCTACCCTTCAGGTATATTATGTGTGCTGTGTGGATGACATTTGGGATACTGGAGTGTGACCTTACAGCGTGTGTCTGAATATGCCATGTGTAGCATATTAACATGTACTGTGTATCACAGAGTTGTGTATGTCATGTGCATGTGTATCGACTGCCTATCCAATGTCCACTATAGTGTAGCCGCAATTGTTTGGGATGCTCTGTGTATTGCATGTGTTTGAGGCAGCCACTCACGTTACTGAGATGTGCATAGTCTCACAGCAAACATGCACAGCATGCATTATGTGTAGGTGTGTTACATGTGTACATGGCCTACACTTCATCTATGACGTGCACATAAATGTAGAACACACTCACCAGCATGGGTCTGCTGTCTTGCTGTCACACCAGAGGGACCTACAAGGATATGAAACAGTTTGTCAGTGGCAACAACTCTGGCATTGCTACTGTGGCTTTGCAATCTTACAGTAGCACAATGGTTGACGGTCACAGGCCTATACATCATGTTCTAAATTATCAGTATTGAACAACACCAGGCTCCACATCTTCTAACTACACATTACACATCTCACATATGCATGATCTAACAATAGAGGTAAAAGTAGTATACAGATGTGCCAACTTACCTGCCTGCTCCATGTGAACCTGCTGGGGGGCTCTGGCATCCATGATGATACATGTGTGCCGTTGTTGTTGGCTGGGATCCCCCTGGCTCAGGAGCAGCTCCTCCACTCTGGTGAGGGGGTTGGTTGGCATCCCCACCACCTGTGGCAAGCTTTTGCCTATGGACATCAGACGCATGCTGCCGGACATGTCTAAGTAAATCACTGCAGTGATGTCGTACCTGCTCATAAGTCCGGTTATGCATGCCTATGTCATTTATCCTATGGATATCCTATCTTGCCACAGCACAGTCCACTCATGCTGGTCCTGGCTGGTTCTTGAAAAGAGCAGGTTGTACTGTTCGATGAGACAGTTGGTTAGAATCTCATCCTCTGCACGGCTGTATGCAGGATTGCGATGGTGGGACATGGCCCTGGAAGACAAGAAAACAATATGTGTGAGCAAGTCATGTGGCACACTTAACATTCTACAGTACAGATATCACAGAACTGCCATAATTAGCAAACTATTGTCTGTCAGAGGATACACACTTTCAATAACACATATCAGTGCTCATCCCACAACTGACTGACACTCTCTATATATAAAACATTTTCTTCACAGCAACAAAGATAAACCACTATGTAAGACTATGCAACAGTACATGGCACACTGTATGTGACACAATGCACCACCTATCTACAGTAGGTATATATCCAGCTAATGCATAACGAAATATGTAATCCATTGCAATTATTGTAAAGTCCAGTTACAGTATTACCAGTATACCACACTAGTTGATGGAAAACCCCTGCCTACAATATGTGCACATTCATGAATATAGGAGGCATACTGCTGTACTAGACTATACATGTTGCTAGATACCCACTTATATCCTGTAACACACATATGACTGGGGCATGTTACAGGCATACCCACACACACATCAGACATACATACAGGACACAGAGGTATGGCAACCCAGATGACCTTTATGTGTGCACCATACAGTACTCTGCGTCAGTACTTACAAACCCTTATGCCTGAGGTATGTAATCTGTGAGGACTACAAGGAACACACAGAACAGTGTTTCCAAGCAATGTGGACGTACACCATACTGTGCTGTTTAGGCCTACAGCTTTAAGTAATACTACAGTTCATACAGGGGTTTGATTCACCAGCAATACCAATCAATGAGCATACATGTACTGCTTTATCCTCTAATGCCACACCCCAGTTAACACAAAGGGACTATATCGGACCATATGCCATACTGCTTTTTCTGGCTAGCAATAGCATACCCATCTTTTGCTGGGATCAGAGCTAGGACACATAATACCATGACAGAAACAATTTCTCACTAAGCTATCCCAAATATACACAACTGTGACACATTCACCAACACATTTACCATCACACTCAGTCAACCTCACATAGCAATTATTGCAACAAGTACATGTGGATGTGTATTGGTTCATAGGTAGGTTATAGGCTATTGGCCCTAGGGCCTGTAGAAGCCTAGCCAGACGGTACCCTGGCCTTTGACACACAAGTAATTTAGTTCCATGTGTCCCTGTCAAGCAGAGCCACAGAGGTGATTCCCAGGGTGTAATTCCTATCTCACATCCAATCATCAAGACTATTCATGACAGGTGCTACTGAGGAGCTTTGTTTGCTATTGCTAGGTAGTTTGTTCCACAGTATGGGATGTCTCTGAGATAGGAATCTATCCCTCCAGCATGTTCTGTCTATTGTGGTGACAAGGTTTAGGTCCCTAGAGCGTGTAGCTCATAGGGGTAGTGATCTGTTTATGTGGAGCATGTCCAACAGCTCTGGGTTTGACATAGCTTTGTATATTAGGCAGGGGTCACCTCTAGGTTGCCGGTATGCAACACAGTGTAACTGTGGTTTGGTGAGATGGTATGCATAGGGCACCTGTTTGAGGACAGTATTACTCTTTGTGAGATATGTCTGTGGCCTTTCCAGTTGCTGTCTTGTGAGGTACATACCAGAAGGATCATTGTACGCTATAATGGGTTTTGTGAGTGATGAGTAGAGGAGAACACTGACCTATTTTTCCCTGGATGACACAGGTGTGCCATGTAGACAGATTACATGACTAGTGTGGCACTGTGATTATCAAGGGTGAGACTACTGTCCACCTGTGTCCCATGGTCTCTTATCACACTGTCGGTGTTATGTTGACTACCACCTATGTGGTAGTTCATGGGTACAGAGTTTTTAGCAAAAGGGATGCAAATGTATTTCAGACATTGAGCTTGAGGCCATGGCTTTGTCACCAGGCATCTGTCGCAGTAAATGTGACTCTGTCTCTCCCTCTCTCTATATATATATATATATATATATATACATATATATATATATATATATATATATTTTTTTTTTTTTAATTATTTTTTTCCACTTGTGTGGGTGGGGGTGTGCATCTCTCTCTCTCTCTCTCTCTCTCTCTCTCTCTCTCTCTCTCTCTCTCTCAGCATCTGCAATGGGATGATTGCATGTGTGACCAGCAGGTACAGCCTGCTTTTATAGGTATTTGCACATGTGCATGTGATGGCCTTTGCACCAATTGGTGGCCACCATTTGGTAATTGCATGCAGCCTGCTGTGTGATAATTGCAGTACTCACTGTCATAGCAACCCAATGCTATAAATTGCTATGTCAGGTAGGCATAGCCCTTTCAGCTTTCCAAAGTGGGGCCCATTCTTGTTTGCTGTGGACACCGTTGTGTAAGTCAGAAGGTTGGCATACTTCTTATATGTGAAGCTACGGGTGTAGCAAGAGATTTAAATGTTGAACTCAAACCTGAATGTTGCCACTTCTACTACACAGTTGTCAGTGTAGATTTGTAATCACCCCTACAAATACTAACACAAGATACATGGGTGTATGTAGTTTGTTTTCTACTTATAAAATTAACTGCCATACAAAAGTAGTTATTGAGATGTATTCATTTGACACATGAACTGTTTGTGAACTGCTATACTGTGAATATTAATTTACCCACTTTTGAACAGTTCCTGATTTTTTAGTGTTGACATTAGCACAGGCTGCTCAAGAAAACTGGACAAATTACAGTACTGAGTATGCCTACCTACATCTTTGGTAGACCCTGAACACACAGGTTTATTGTACATTTGGGTAGGAGTGCAGAAGGACAGAGAGCATTATGTATTGATGTGTGAACTTTATCTTGCTGGACTTAAAGGGTTGCTGTGTACCTGTTAGTTTACCAAGACAAGTAGTCTGTCTGCGTAGCTCCCAAATGTGGACCTATCCAGATGGTAGCCAGAGGTTAGCCTGTTATTCTTTGTCTGTGTACCACACCGGTCTTTTCAGCACTGGAACAATGGCATTGTCACAGTTGGTTGCTACCAGTACATGGTTACATCTCCTGGTATTTCACTGTTGTACTCCTACATAAGGGTATGCTTCTGGAACTCCTTCCAAAGCTATTTGCACAGTGTGTAACAGCAGAATAGCTGATATGCCTGTGTGTTTCTGCCTCTGCCAGGCCTCTCAAACACTCAGGTACATATTTGAACAGACTCAGGGAACAGTAGGTAGAAGTGAGGTACACCTTTACAATATTAGAGACATTAAGTTGGGACTTTGAGAGAACCAGAGCATATGGATTAATACACATTTCCTGAAGTACAAGCGGTGTCCAACTCTTACTTATTATCATTATTCATTAAGTGTAATTCACCACCTTTCTGCCCAACGTGTCCAACTCTTACTTATTATCATTATTCATTAAGTGTAATTCACCACCTTTCTGCCCAATGTGTCCAACTCTTACTTATTATCATTATTCATTAAATGTAATCCACCACCTTTCTGCCCAACGTGTCCAACTCTTACTTATTATCATTATTCATTACATGTAATTCACCACCTTTCTGCCTAACGTCAGTAGCTTTCAGTGGGATTCAGAGGGGCACAGCTAAAACCTGTCTCAAAATCAGGGACATGCCTGAAATTTAGTCACAGTTGTGAAGTATGGCCTCTGCCCTAATTAGATATGCTAGTGTTTGTCCTACTATGATACTGTGTGAGGGTTGTAAAGTGCTGCTGTAACATTATTTCCTGCTAGTATGGCTGGTTCTCTTTTCACAGTCATGTGATGCAATTCCACAAGAACTGCTGGTAAGGATACACAGAAGAGGATTTGTGTTATGGCATTCCTATTTCTCCTTTACATTCACTCATTCTGATGCATGATATATTTATTTCAGCACCAATTTGTTATATGTTTGCCATGGCTCAGTGGTACTTCATGCAGTCTAGTGTGTACAAGGTCCGGGGTTTGAGACTGACAGAGGTATTTTATTTTTCTGCTGAGCAGAACAAGGGCCCTTACATACAGAGTGACTAAGGCACTTTCAAGCAGTTGTAAGCGGGTTTGCATTGGTTTGTGCGACGCTTAGCAATACTTAGCTAAGCACACACAAGCGCACACTCGTGCAAACCCGCTAACTACTGCTTAAAAGTGCTTACTCCCGCTAACCCCCACGCTCATTTCTTTGAAAGAAAAGAAAATGGGGAGATAAGAAAGTGGTGAAAAAGGGGCACAAAGAGGGAAAGACAGTAGGGAAAACAGCTCGGGATGTGCAGGACAGGTGTAGGGAAGGTCCATAGCTGCCCATTTCTTTAACAGCAACAGCTGTGCATAGACTAATAATTTGGATGGAAATTTGAAACCTTACACCCCTGAGAGAGGGATGAGAACAATGAAGTATGTTGTACTGCCAATTAAATTTCAGTTTATGTGTCCAGCGGACATGTGTGCAAAATGGGCAGCTATGTATGGGGCATAATTTTTTTGTGGGAGCAGATTGCCCATTTTTTTTCAGGTGAGAGTGGAATGTGGGGTAGGGGAAGTAGGTATATTTGGGGAGATAGGTTGGGGTGGGAAACAGACAAGACAAACAAGACACATACAGGGGCGGAATATGACACATGGGGTGGGTGAACACCATTGACGTGGAAGGGTGTTTGGAAATCACAAGCCCATGAGCCCAGAGATGGCAACAGTGGAACTGAGATCCCCACCCATGGGCAGTCACCACTGCTCCTTCACAGCCCGGAGGGTGGCTGTGCTGGGGGCTGCATAGGAGGGGCAGGCTCACCCATGCTTTGCGCCACTCTTGCCTCAAGCTGGCATAGAGGATCAGCGACTGAACACTCAATCTCCCTACGCACCACAGCCTGGACCATTCGGAGGGTGATAGGTGGCCCTCCTCCGGCCATGCTTGCACGAGTGGGACAAGCCCCATCCCCTGCAGCGCTTCCACCCAAAGGTGGTACAAGACCAATGGAGGAGGGGGTCCCGGGCTGGGCACCGGACCTGCTGGTGCCAGGTGCCATTGCCAGCTGAGGTGGGACAGGTGGGTCCACTGCGACCGACCTTCCCATATGTTCTATGTTTAGGAGGATTTAATGACAATATGGGTTAGTAATAGCCAACATCATTCCAATTTAGTTGTAACAGCATACAGTAGTATTCTCATTAACCCAACACACCAGAGTTCCAACAGTTGAACAGCAAGCATAACACATGCATATATAGAACAACAGTGGACATTCCAACAGCATGCAGTATTGATTGGTGGCAAAAGGCCGCCAAGATTGTGGTATGTGAACAGGGCACATGCATCAAAGTATATGCAGATATTTATAAACCAATAGGACATGTGTCCCAACAAATGTGATGAGATTAGACATGCCCATTGAGGTGTGGAATTGCATTGTTTAGGCACATACAGTAGGATGTAAAAAGATACCTCCATTAACAACTTATATATACTTGTAGTTTACACTACATTCCTATTGACTGCAGTTATATATCCCTACATGTATTATTACACTGGGCAATGTCTGTTAAATTGTAAAATGGGTTTTGCTAGTTCTTGATATACCTGACCTGTATCTGACATACAAACTGTCCTGGATGCAGATGTTACAACTACATATTTATATATTTCATTTATATTTAAATATCTACATGTCTGTATGTGTTCAGGTGACATTATCACGTATATGTTGACAGCCCCCTACATTTCTAGCAGCACACTGACATTTCTGGGGAACAGAATAACAAGATACTCATGTGCCAGATTAACCTGTACATGCCGGCCATGAACCGACAGTTGAGGACTGTATATATGCTTAATAGCTACTGGCACTTCCTTCATCCACTTTATATGGGCCTACCCATGTGTGGGTTGACTGCACTTACTACAACAGTACTATTTCTATAATGCAAGGGTACAACAACATATCGAAGAAAGTGACACGGACACACTCCAGGAATTATACCTTTATTTATTACATTACACACTTTTCTAGTGGCTCTCTCATTTATTTGATGTATCAGTGCATGCAGAGGTCTTTTATTCAAGGCATATACCTTTATTAATGGGTTAAAACACCTTTTAATGCTGTCTCACTTATTTTATATAACAGTACATGCAGAGAAGTTATTCAACACACATTATACCTTTATTAATGGGTTACAACACTCTTTTTCAGGCTCTCTCACTTCTTTTATATGACAACACATGCAGAATAATTACTAACCTGTCTGGTTGCACAGCCTTAGCAGCCTATCTGCATAGGCTTGCTGATTCGCAGCACAGACACCTGCAGCTGTGATGTAAATGAAGGGATATTGAGACATACCTAGCCAAAACATGGACTACTATAGCAATTCTTACATACTTCATTCCATGGCTACATACTCAGTAGTGGGACATTTTCCATTTGACGGGCCTCCTGTATCCACTGGTTCAGTTGGTCCTTCTTGTGTCTCTTCAGGTCTGAAAAGTGGTGTCTGACCTGCTCACCAGTCCGAGGGATGCCTGTGGCACTGGTGAGATCATGTGCTAGATGGTTCCAGGCTTCCACTTTATATTCAGTGCCCTGAAACTGGCCCTGCTGGAGTCTTGCATCATGATGATGGACGAGGTGCCAAAACATTACTTTTGACTCCTCAATGCCCCACTGTTGCGCTCGAAAACGAGAGCCCTGTCCAACACTGGCCATACTGTCTGCAGATGGGAGCTACAACCAGTTATGGCAATTATTTCCGCCTATGGAGCTTAAATATGTCTCATTTCCTGGACTTATTTGTGATTGGCCGGTTTGAAAATTCTCAGCTAAGAGCAAGCCTGCTTAGCAATGGGTAAACTTCTATTGATATATATGAGTGTTTTGGAAATGCATCCATATTTAAAGCTGTCATGGTGTAGTGGTTTAGTACTGTGATTATGATGCACAGTATCCTGGGTTCGTGGCCTGCCATTGCTTTTTATTTTACTACTGGCCAGACCGGCTTGGAGTTGTGGCTGTGTTTAGCTGACTTTGCTCAACTTTCCCCAACGTTGCTCGATGTTGCTCTACATTGCTCTACGCTGCCTGACATTGCCCGACGTTGCCCAATGTTGTGCTAGTTAGCACGGTGCACAGCTCAGCGTGAACATGTTTTGTTTGCGCTAGTTGGCACTATGTGCAGCTCCACGCAAAACTATTGCACTAGTTATAGCAGTGCTAAGCTATGAGCAATTGTACTTAACTGTGCTTAATACTAATAAACTTTGCTTAGTAGTGCTTCACATTGCTTAAGATACGTTACTTATGCATTTATCAGTATGCATGACCATTCCACATGCTTATATATATATATATATATATATATATATATATATATATATATATATATATTAAATATCATTCACTACCACATAGGCCATTTCAATGCATTTTACTTAGATTTAAAAGATAAATGTCAGGAATTCTATTTATGCACACATTTCCGACAAAAAATAGGTAGGGGAGTGGCGGGACTCGAACTGGGAATGCCTCTTCTTTGTGCGAGGGCTCTACCACTATGCTATTGCTATTTGGCTTAATTTGCATATAAATAGTTTATTATCCTCTTCGATGTCTACACTGCTAACTGTAGCTAAGCAATGGGCAAACCCGTGCATACACATGCAAATACAGGCAGCAATATCGGGAATATAAAAAAAATAAGGAAACCTTTACATTTTAAACTTGCACAGGGATTTAGAATGTGGGGGAGTGTAGTGTTGGGTATATGGACATTTGAGCGTACTCACTCATTTCAGTTGACATTTGCAGTTTAGTCACTTGCAGGGGCATGGATATTTGGACTGCTCGGCAGTCTGACACACCCCCTGCACTCGTGCATGCTCCATGTAAGCCTTAGAGTTGAGTTAGCGCTCCCTCATGAATATGCATGACACAATGACATCATACCCTTACACTGCAGTGTCTGTGAAAGACTTAGTTAGTCTTATATGGAAGATTAGTGAATCCCGGCCATTATCTATCTATCTATAAATATATCTATATATATATATATATATATATATATATATATATATATATATATATATATATATATATATGTGTGTGTGTGTGTGTGTGTGTGTGTGTGTGTGTGTGTCTGTGTGTGTGTGTGTGTGTGTGAGTGAGTGTGTATGCATATATATATATATATATATATATATATATATATATATATATATATATATATGTATAACTGCCATTGACACACTGTGCAGTTATGTATAGTTATCTTGTGCAGTATGCCTTTTGTGTGACATTGCTGACTACCCCATTTCAGGAATATGGATTGTGGTCTTTTAAGGCATGATATCTAAACAGTTGTGTGTTATGAGCATTGGATATGCTCTAGTATTCCAGGTACTCCTGTCTTCTGCATAGACTGAGATTATAAGGCACACTGTGCAGAGGTTGATTAGATTAAATAGTATGCTGTATCATGTCGGCATATGCATTTACTTGAAAGACATACTGTAAAACCTTGTTCTGCCTTACCATGCTGCACTGTGGTCCACCATAGTGATTGTAGATCAGAATGTGTGATATACCTTTAAGAAGCTTTCTAGTCAGTGAGCATGTGCATATAAATACTGAGCACGTGCAAGCAAGAGTGCCATTTTGAGTGAGCAGCCGAGAGAAAGAGCATGCAAGTATGTAGTCAGTCAGTTAGTTAGATAGTTCATTTAAGTTCTATGTTCCTGCCATCCATCCTGATGTGTTTGCATACAACAAACTACTTAAACAAATACCCAAGCCTCATTGTCTTCTTAATGCACATAAGATGAGTGACATGGTGTCAGAATGGGATCCAGAGTTGCAGCCATGAGGCAAATGGTTAGAAGTGGAGGAATATATAGGAGTGGATCATCCCTACTGCTCAAACGACTCAGAAAACAGGTCAGAAACAAATTCCAGGTACAAAAACTCTCTTAAGTGATTTATTTCGCTACTAGTATAAAACAAAGCACTCAGAATACTCAAAACAAATTTCTTATTAAATGAAATGTCTGAAACTGTGACATATTGATAGAAATATTCAAAATAGAGAAATGTTTGAAACAGTATCTGAATCACATAAAATATATAAAAAATGGAAAACAACCACATTTTTTCACTATGTACTACTTTTTTGCATTAACTAAAGCTATTCAAAATATCTGAAGTATGCAAAGTGTTTGCAAGTGTGTGCAGTATTACAGTGCAGTTATTTGGCAAAGTACAGTCATTTCAAAGAATATTTCACAAAGTACAGTTATTTCAAAGGATATTTCACAGAGTACAGTATTTCAAAGGGTTTATTGTGCATTTGAATATTATTACAAGTACCTGGTGTGTGTGAATGTTTGTACATAATTACAAGGGCCATATTGCATTCTGTTTTGCTAGGATCTGTGGACATGTCAGAATCATTTTGCAGACCTGCACCACTTGTATTTGATAACAATATTGCAGAAAATTGGGGAATGTTTGAGCAAGAATATGATATTTTCATACAGGCTGCTTTTTCTGACAAAGACGCACATACAAAAGCATTTATTCTGCTTAATTGAGCTGGTTCGGAGGCCACTGAAAGAGACCGTTTATTTGTGCTGTGTTTGCACAGGAGGTGGATGTCTGCCATATTGTGGTACCATCTGAAACATGGGAAGACTCAGAGTACTTAAAATGTACATTTAGATAAATTTGTAACCCCCAAATGAATATTATAATGAAAAGGCACGTATTTTACATAAGGGATCAAAGCCTGGTGAAACTTTTGCAGCATATGTAACCGACTTGAAAAATAAGGCTAAAGCATGCAGATTTGGTGATTTGAGAGGTGAGTTGATGAAGACAGGCTTGTGTGTGGTATTAACAATGACACAGTGAGAACGATTTTGTTTTGAGATAGTGATTTGACATTAAATATGGCCATTGAGATTTGACAGATATACAAGCTTATAGAGAGACACACAAGTATACTTACAAATGAGAATGGCTGTGGAAGGCACAGTGACAAAGCTAATGTAGATAGCATGCAGCACAAGGTTAAACATTACAGGCCTGAGGATGACAGCCACAGCCTGAGCTCTAGTAAAACCCAAGGCACACTCACTGAAACCAAAAAGGTTCATGGTTACACACACTTCTCATAACAACTGTAAACCAACAAAATTAGCTGCAATACCAAATTGTATTACCAACTGTCATAATTGTGGTGGAAATTGTGACCAAAGGAGATACTGCCAGCCCAGCTAGCTGGAATTTTGTAAATAGTTATATATGGTTGGCGAATATCAAAATGATTCATACAAGATGCTTGTGTTACAAATGTATTAGAAATGTATGCCATGTGTATATCAAACTGCTCTGTACAGAAGTTTGTGTTGAAAAGGTATTTGCAAAACTGCTGTGTTTAAAATGTATCCACAGTGTGCCCTACTGGAAGAGAACAGAAATATCTGTGCACTATTGTAACTGTTTAACTGCATATATTTTAACAATGGAAACTGGGATACAGGAGGTTAACCTCAGTCTAGTAAACTTTAGAAAAATATCTGAAATTAAATTACTTTATAGGACGCAATAAAGAGGCTACCTTTCAAGTTTTCAATGCAGCTAGAGAGACACAGACTCTGTTCTAGGAAGCTTTCTGTATTGTCCTTGGAGTGAACTTATTGCTACTTTTGAAGCATGAAGTAATGCAAATGTTTTATGACTTCCAGCATCTGCCAAAGATCTGAGGAAAAGCCTTTGTCTGTATATTTTTTAAAGATAGATGCTAAGTGCTGCCAGCTTTTAGCAATGGAGTTTTGATGTGGAAACTTGTAGTCAGATGACCAGAAATTATGTCATTCTGCAAGCTATCCCAGCAGTAATATTTCAGATATTAATTTGAAAAGTCTCTTAGTGAGACAGAGCATTCTGCATTTTGTCTTGGACCTGACAACAATAAGAACCATTCAACACATCTGCCTTGTTCTAATGAAGCTTTCTAGGGAACAGTATAATTCCATTAGATACAGTCAGGAATATAGTAAAGCTTAGTTTAGATGCTTTTCTTTATTTGTGTGAGCCTGTACCGCAATGTTATTTTAAATATTTTCTGTGGTTTTGAACTCTGATGTCACCGTGAATATATATTTAGTAATGTCTTGTTATTGTATTATATGTTATTAAATATATTTAAACCTTTCATTGTGGCTGATCTGTGTAGAGATATTTAAGTTTTGAGAGTACTAACATATGTATTTGGTGACAGTCTGTGGGCTACAACTAATAGCTTTGGTCTTGGTTAAACTACCATTTGTATTAGTATTAATATTACACAATAAGATTGGACACTCTTCTTTGTTAAGGACTCTAAATTAGCTGATAAACGGTGACTGGTGGCAGTAATAACTACCTTATAGTCTGGGCAGAAGGGGTCATAGCTAGTAAACCTGTGCCATCCTTTCCCAGGTTGTCTCTGTGTGTGTGTGTGTGTGTGTGTGTGTGTGTGTGTGTGTGTGTGTGTGTGTGTGTGTGAATCAAACATCAAAGAGTCTGGGTGTCAGCTAATTGGGCAGGGACACAAAGCACTGGTTGGACAGAGAGGGTGCAGGAGGTCTTAGTTTGGTCACACAGCTGAGATCTCAACTCTATAGCTGTGGCAGTTTTATTGCAGATATAGAGCAAGAGGGAGAAAAAAGCCGCAGACTGACTGTGATCTCTTTGTGCTCTTAAGGGAAATTGCTCGATGCAGAGAGCTGCATCTGGGAATACTGTGTGTACTTGTCATCCTCTCAGGAAACAGCCCCCATTGTTGCCAGTGGTGAGGACTGAGGCTCCTTGATTACTGGTCCAGTGGAGGGTTGCCACAGAAATCATGAACCCAAAAGGGAAATGTGCTTAGCTTTTGGTCAGCAGTGTTATTCTCGCAATAAATGGAATCATTTCAAAAGGTTTTATAAATCAAATAAGGTACATTCTTTTATTAAAAGAGGGCATTCCAAGAGGCAAATTGATCAATTAGAAAGCTGCAACGCTATTTTTATGTTGATGGTGTGCCTGTACTTGGTGAAACAGCTAATGCAGTAGATTTATGGGTAAAGAATTAATCTTTTGCACTGTTTGGATTAATGGTAGTCCTGTAGAGCTCAAAGTAGATACTGGCTTAAAATGCAATGTTATGTCAATAGAAATATTTGCTAGAGTAAAAGCTGCAGGACAACTTGTTTTGACAAAGTGTGTGAAGCTTGTTGCTTATAGTGGTGAAGAGAGTCAGACTGAAGGCTCAGTAGTGTTTTCATGTTATTCTGGCTTACAGCTTTTCATAGTTAAGAGACACGTGCAGTCATTATTAGACCATGAAGATAGTTTGAGAATGGAACTGATTTCACTTAATGAAGAGATTTGCCATGTAAACCTGCATGACAACAGCTCATATTTCACCCAAACTATTTTTTCTGAATATGCTGATATTTTGCAGACAAACTAGGCAAACTACCAGTTGTGTAGTCTATGAAGTTAGACTCAGAGGTCAGCCCAGTTGTCTGACCTACACAGAACAGAGTCAAGACCAAGCTAGACAAAATGGTGCAGCTAGGAGTAATTTGTCCAGTAGAAGAACCTACTGAATGGGTATCCGCCATGGTAGTAGCTATTAAGAAAAGCTCAGATGATATCAGAATACGTATTGACCCAAGATATCTGAACAAAGTATTAAAAAGGCCTCATCATCCAATGCGTACCATTGAAGAGGTTGCTGCCTTCATTGCCAAATGCCAGTGTTTTTTTCTTAGATGCAAAGAGTTCATTTTGGCAAATTTTGCTTGACCAAAAATCTTTATTGTTAACCACAGTCAGTGCACCATTTGGAAGATACAGATTTCTGAGAATGCCATTTGGAATGAATTCTACTGGTGAAGTCTTTCAGTGTGCAATGGAGCAAATTTTTTCGAGCTATCCATGTGCTATTATAGTTGATGATATTCTGGTAGGAAGCAAAGGTGAAGTTGAACATGACAGAAACCTCAAGAAAGCTCTAGAAAGAGCATGTGGGGGTCTATATTAGAACACCAAACTTTCAAAATTTCGAGTGTTCTAATATTGAACCCTATGAATCGAACATTTAAAACATCGAATATACAGAACAGCAATTTTTTTCTAGGGAAAAAATTTGCTGTTCCAAAACACATACACAGAACACAAGCACACCAAACAAACAACAATCCACATGCATACACCTAAACTCTTACACCTAACCCTACACTAAACTATACATACACCATTAACTATCCACTTACCTTAACCCAAACCCTAACCCTAAGGTCCATCACTATCGCACAGTCACCTCACCTGTGCCCTAATCCTAACTCACCTACCCCACCTTAACCCTCACATCCTCACAATCGCGCACTTACCTGACCCGCGCCCTAACCCTAACTCACCTAACCTGCCCTAACCCTCACGTCCAAACAATTGCACACTTACCTAAACCCAACCAGTAACTTTCCACCACAGCACTGAAAATACCGAAGCAAAAGAAACAGACGACCAAATTCTTTCCCTAGGAAAAAATTCGGTTTTCGTTTTTTTCGATATTTTCAGCGTTCACTGAAAATGGGTCAGTATTAGAACACTCAAAATTCTGAAAGTTCAGTGTTCTAATATAGACCCGCATGTGGAGTGAATCTTAAGCTGAATCCTCAGAAGTGCAAATTCATGCTATGAGAAGTCACTTATGTTGGTCACTTGTTTACCAGTTCAGGCTTACAACCAGATCCTTCCAAGCAAACAGCAATTCTCGAGATGCCAGCTCCAGACAATGTTCAAGCCCTCCAACATTTTCTTGGCATAGTCAAATATCTAGGCAAATTCATTTGAGATTTAAGCCAACTTTCAGCATTGCTAAGAGTGCTGACATGCAATGTTGTAAAAGAGTACTTAACGTCCTGAAACAGAAAATTGCTAGCCCACCAACTCTCAGCTACTATGATGTTCACAAACCAGTTACTCTTTCCCATTATGCTTCTAAGGTTGGTCTAGGTGCAGTCATTCTTCAGCAGGGTAGACCAGTAGCCAATGCATCAAGAAGTCTTACCCAAACCAAGATGCAGTATGCACAGATTGAGAAAGAGCTTTTGGCAAATGTGTTTGCTTGTTCAAAGTTTCATGATTATACTTATTGTCGACCTATCCAGATAGAAACTGACCACCAACCTTTAATCACTATTTTGAGAAAGCCTATGCATACAGCTCCAGCTTGACTGCAATGTATGATGCTCAAATTGCAGAAGTACAATTTCAATCTTATTTATACAAAAGGCAAACTTCTTTATCATGCTGGTACCTTATCCAGATCTCCCAGAAAAAATCAAAGCAGCATAACAATGAGCACCTTGATTTTGAAGTCATGGAAGTGAGAAATGTTTCTTCCACATGTCTTGATGAGCTCAGAACTCACACAGCTTCAGATCCAATCCTCCAGAAGCTAAACCTCTTTATCAGTTGAGGATGGTGTTCAAAGCAATCTTGCTTACCAGTAGAAGTGCATCAGTATTTTCCATACAGAGATGGGATTTTGTCATACAATGGTATCATCATGAAAGGTCCTAAAGTAATTGTTCCAAAATCCTTGCAAAAAGAGTACATTAAGATCTTGCATCTTGGCCACACATGATCTGATTCTACCAAAAGAACTGTGAGATATCTAGTATTTTGGCCTTCTATGTCAAGAGATCTTGAGAAAGTACTTTCATCTTGTTCAGTATGTAATAGTACTAAGCTGCATCAACAAAAAGAACCACTCCTGTTAAGCCAGATTCCTGAAATACCTTGGTCGACAGTAGCCACAGATATCTTTGAGTGGAATGGTCAACATTACTTGGTGTTAGCAGACTTTTATTCAAATTGCTTCCATATTGACCTACTTCCCAGTCTAACTTCCAGTACTGTCATTACTATGTTGAAACAACATTCTTCTTTCTGAGGTAATCCACACAGTTATTTCTGACAATGGTACACAGTTTACTAGTCAGCAGCTCAAGCAATTTGCAGAAGCATGGGACTTTGCTCATGTTACGAGCAGTCCTGAATACCCTCAGTCAAATGGCTTGGCTGAACATGCAGCTCAAAGTGCAAAACAGCTGTTAGAGAAAACCAGACGTGACAACACTGATGTTTTCCTAAACTTGTTAAATCTCAGAAACATTCCTCATGATAATCATCTTGGTTCAGCTGCCTAGAGACTGATGTCGAGACAAACAAGAACCACACTACCGCTCAGCAGTAATTTATTGGTTCCATGTGCTAAGAACAACAAAGCATCGAAAGACCAACTGTTGAAGAAGTGTTTGTCTCAGAAGTCTTACTATGATAAACCCAGCAAACTGTTCGGTTCATTGAAAAAAGGGGAGACAGTAAGGATGCAGACATCAAAAGGTTTTGATCACATCATTTTGTGAAAAGTTTGTGTCAAGAGCCATGATTGTACATTGTGAAATCACAAGGAATGGAATTCAGATGAAGTCAATGTCCACAATGTCAACCAGTGTCCAAACCAGTGTTACAGCATCCTGCCTATGACAAAGACTCTAGTTTTCAAGAGTGACTTGCCCAGTGTTCCTGTTCCTGAGAACATTCTATCACAAATCCGTGTTCCTGAGAAAATCCCTGAGAGTCCACAAGCAGAACATTCACCAATAATTGTCCCTGTTGCTAAACCCAATCCAAACTATTATGTTACAAGATCAGGTCACATCTCAAAAACTAGTTCCAGATACATGGCAACCTGGACATAATTGTTGTTTTTCTTTATTAGTGTCTGTATAATTGCATGCCTTTTTAAATGTCATTGCTTATATGAGACAGCTCAGTAAAGAGGGAGGATGTGGATCAGAGTGTGTGATATACCTTTAAGAAGCATTTCAATCAGTGGGTATGTGCAAGCGAGAATGCCATTTTGAGCGAGCAGCCAGAGTGAAAGAATGCAAGTATGTAATCAGTCAGTTAGGTAGCTAGTTCATGTTAAATATTCCTGACACCCATCCTGATGTGTATTGATACAATAAACTACTTAAACGAACACCCAAGCCTCATCGTTTTCTTAATGCACATAAGATAACTGATAGTGATTACTTGTGGTTCAGTCCTGAAGGAGGACAACAATGTATTGGAGTATTATTTTAATGAGGAGATTTGGTGCTGTGCAAATTCCCATTGGCAGGAGCCTGGTACCTTTACTGGTAGTAGAAAGGATAGTGTCAGATGCGAAAGCAGGTTTGTCTGCTCTGGAGGGCAGTTCATTTACACTAGCTGCCAACAAGGGGAAATAATTTTTTCACTGTATTATTATGTTGCTCGGTTTTGTAAGCCAGGAATCATAATAGCTGTGTGTGTGTGTGTGTGTGTGTGTGTGTGTGTGTGTGTGTGTGTGTGTGTGTGTGTGTGTGTGTGTGTGTGTGTGTGTGTGTGTGTGTGTGTGTGTGTGTGTGTGTGTGTGTGTGTGTGTGTGTGCGTGCATGGTAGCATATGTTAGTTTCCAGTAGATTTTCTGCTGCTATCCCTTTTATAAATAGTCATAGAAGGAGTTCATTTATTTATGTATTCTGCATATGGAGTGCATTGCTACACAATTTGGTAAGACAGATAGTAATGTCTTACCTACCATGAACTCTCTTTTATGAACAACCATGGGCTTTGGTTTTACAGTTGATGGCATATCAAGCCTTCTGCACCATACACAGTGTGAGTGTGTATAATTTGTGATCCATAATGCTATGGTCCTTAAAATGTGTAACAATAAGATCGGCCTAATTTTCTTCAAGCCTAGTGTTAGAAAGCTGAGAACTTTGAATGTTACATGTTTTACAGTAAGATCGGCCTAATTTTCTTTAAGCCTAATGTTAGAACGCTGAGAACTTTGAATGTTACATGTTTTAACAGGTAAGTCCATAATTGATCCAAGGAGAAAGCAAATCTCTATCAGAAATGTAACAAATAGAGTTGTTTATAGATGGAATGAGGAGTGAGCTGTATTAGTTAGGTATCTGATCGGTACTTAGATATAACATTACTATTCCCTTCAGATTCTTCTTTCTCATCAAGGATCAGCAATAGAATATTTCATTTCATTTGTTTATGGTACAGTGGTAGCGTTGTTGCCTCACAGCAAGAGGTTCTCCTGTTCGATTCTTGGCTGGAGTGCCTTCTGTGTGGAGTCTGCATGTCCTCCCTGTGGTCGAGTGGCATTTGAAAGACATGCATAAATGGGTGTGCCTTTGTTGAAGGTTGGGCATCGAGCTGGCACCTCGGCACTGTAAAAATCTACTGCCAATCATTAGTGGACCGGAGTTCCGCTGTAGCAACCCCTAACTGGGAAAAGCCGAAAGAAGAACAACTTTGTCTTGAAGATGGCTAAATTCATTATCTACAACATGGATAAGAAATCATCTTTACACATGGTTTTGGTAATAGCTAATGCTTATACTTAAAATTTCTATATAAATATGAACCATGAAAGTCATCTGTTTAATTTATTTTGCATATGATAAGGGACTTTGTCACTCTTGATTAGTAAATTTTATCAGTTTATAGCACTTCCTGATGAATTAGATACTTTTGTTCAAGTCACAAAGTGTTCAACTCTTCCTTTTCTGACATTCACACTGCTTTTCTCATGAACATATGGCCCTTGACTCAGCTGTAAAATATAAGCAATTAACAACAAATATAATAGCATTGTGCAACTTAGTAAACTGAAATAAAAATGTCTGTTACATAGCCCTGT
Organism: Protopterus annectens; assembly: GCF_019279795.1. NCBI lineage: Eukaryota > Metazoa > Chordata > Ceratodontiformes > Protopteridae > Protopterus > Protopterus annectens. The sequence goes on along the minus strand of NC_056735.1, from coordinate 511,265,857 downwards.
TTTGCTACAGTGTTGCTATCTTGTGGCAACCTGGGATCTTGCAGTTATAGTAAATCTTCTAGCAGAATGCAGTCCATGGCTACCTTCTTTCAAGCTGGTTGATTTATAGCAGAGCCCCTGCTGTCCAATATTTCAGTGAATTCAGTTTTATTACCAATGACTCACAGCAAAAGCTTTGGCTTGATACTAGCATTTTGATTTTGTTTGAATTTTCGTATTGTTACTTTCTCTAAGTTTTGAGTGAAAAGGATCCACATGGTTAGAAATACTTCAAAGTCACTCTGTATGCCTTAACCTCAGCTAGATATAAAGCAAATGTTAAAGTTTGATCTAGATCAGGGGCTTGTGTATTCTGTCTGGTCCCAGTTGAGAAACCATTTCTGTAAGATTTGGCAAGCATATATCTTTTAGTGTCTGAGAAAATAGCTCAAGAACTGCTTGATACTAACATTTGTTAATACTTTATTCACTATTTTACTTTTTTCTTTAGCCTACAAAAACATTTTATTTCCTTTCAGAAATAGTTTTATTAATTAGATTCAGGTTTGCATAGTCCCTTTCACACTTCTCTGATATGTATACCTGTGTTTCATCCTAGCCCTTAAGATCAAGCTTTATATTTTAAAAGGAATTAAATCTATGCCAGCTCTCACTTTCTAGGTTGTTCAGAATTTCTGCACATATGGTACTGTTTGTTTACTTCGGACTGACTATGTTTTACTGAAATATAGACAAGCAGTAGAGAAATGAACATAAAGATAGAAATATCTAACATAGTGTTATTCTGAATGATACTAAATTAACTATACAGAACACATATAAAAGCATTACATCATTAATGGTCCTGTGGCACAAAAGGAATAAAGCCCTTAATGCTCCCCACAAAAATCTCAGCTTGATTAGTGGTGCGGGTGTTGGTGGGGCCACAGCGGGAGGATGGAAGCAAGCAAACAATGTCAACTCATCCATGGGGGGCATAGTCTACACTCTCTGCAATAAGCAGAGTTTGAGTCTCATGCTATATAAGCAATGTGATGATTAGTCAGGGGTTGCATGTGCATGGAAGTAGACTTTCACCTCCAAAGGACGGAAATAGCAGAGCTGGAAAGGCTTCCACAACAAGGGCAGCTTGGGCACACTCCCTGCTAGAAGTATGACCCTGCACCAGCATCCTCGTTCTTCTCAAAGACCCTTGATGTAGATTGGGTTGAGCCCAGGGAAGGAAGGTCTGGTATATCCAGTGAAGAAGGAGAAGAGGTGATGGCAGATGATTGTCAGCTGACTGGGGAAAAAAAAAAAAAAGAACAGAGCTGGCTAGTACTGAACACTGGATGCCACCTTTGCAGGAGCTTGCACATTTCATAGGTTCATAGGTTCATAGGTTGGTACTAGGCTATCAGCCCTAGGGCCTATACAAGCCTAGCCATAACAATTCCCTGGCTATTTCTTCCCACATTATTTACTTTCCTGGACCCATGTCTAGCAGGGTGACTGACGTGATCCCTGGGGTGAATTTCCTTTCTCCCATCCAATCGTCAAGGTTCCTCTTGAAGAGGTCCAAAGAGGCACTCTGCTTGACATGTATGGGCAATCTATTCCAGAGTCTGGGGAGTCTCTGGGTCAGGAACCTATCCCTCCAGCATGTTTTGTTTATTGTGATGACAAGGTTTAGATCCCTGGAGCGTGTAGCTCTGAGGGATTGGGATTTCTTTAAGTGTAGCATGTCTAACAGCTTTGGGTTTGACATGGCCTTGTATGTTAAGCAGAGATTGCCTCTGAGTAGACGATATGCGACAGAGTATAGCTGGAGTTTTTTAAGGCGGTCAGCATAGGGCATCTGCTTTAGGCCTGTGATTCTTTTAGTGAGGTATTTCTGAGGCCTTTCCAGTTGTTGCAGATGTCTTGAGAGGTACATACCAAATGGGGCGTTGTATTCTATAATGGGTCTAATGAGGGTTTTTTGCAAACATAATCAATCAGATATGAAATCAGTGATATAGGTCAACACCATAATGGGTATAAAGAGAGATTGGCTTCTTTATCATTACCAGTGGACTAAGCTAAACTCTGTGACCATTAAAAGGCAGAGGTAATAAAAGGATAGCAGAGAAATATATGCAAACATTCATAAAGAAATAAAATATCACCTGCAGAACAAAATAATATTGTTGATAAGCAAGTAAACTATAGTAAAGTAATAAAACTGTTCATACTCATATTAGGGTGGGGTCTACTTCACTGTATCGGGAATACTGATTGTCAAATACCTTTTTGTCTAACCCTGTTCCTTGAACTCTTAGTCCATCGAACATGCATTAAAGTAAAAATTTTCCCAGGGGAAAAAACGCTTGGCCATCATCAGGAATTTGCCCTTTTCCCCAGTGTATTGCGATCTCAGAGTTGATATATTTAGGTGGAGGGTATGGTGGTGCAGCCTTCCACACTGAGGTGTGTGTGGAGCATAGCCCCCCACCTGGGTGGGTTTTAAATTGTGTGATTTTGTGATCCTCTCTTGGTTGGCCAAGTGCTTTTCCCCTCAGAAAATATTTGCTTAAATGTACATTCGATGGATTAAGGCTTCAATGAATAAGGTTCGACAAAAAGGTAGTTGACAATTAGTGTTTTTGATAAAGTGAAGCAGAAGTGGCTGAGTATGATATTGATGAGACTGGAATTCCTTAACCATAACCAGATGAGCTGCAAGTCAGTAATTGCTTTTCCTCTCAGAAAATCAAAAGTTATTCTGTTTGCATTACAGATACAGCAGTGATTCATTGTTACTCTAACTTTCCTAATTTCTCCATAATCACACAACCATGAAGCTAGTATATATAAGTAAGTGGGGGCTGTAGAGTGACGACCCCCACATAAGGGGTGGGGGGGTTGCTTGCCTGCAAAAATAATTTTTATTGTGTTTTTCATTCAGGTGAAGCAATGACCATTTGCATTTGTCTGCTTACAATTTCATCCAGCTGTTACTACAGGTGTCATGTGAGAATCTTTATGAACATCTCATTCTTTCTATTTTTCCTGATTACTGTCCTCCGCACAACTGACCGGCCACATATTAAAAATTCTATTATATAACTTCACAGTACATCTTTGTTCTAGTATACTACTTCCTGCTGTACACATTGCTAGAAAAATTCCATTACAGTCACTTGACAATATCCTTGGACAGATTATTAGAATAATGACCCCAACCATAACCAGTATTACTGAAATGTGGTATAAGCCAGACAACTGAAGTTCTAAATTAATAACCACCTTTTATTAATCAATTAGTCAGGAAGATATCAGTTTTTAAATGGTACCATATGATAGAAGTGTTTTCAAGTGTGATACATAATGGCTAAACTGTTAGAAACAGCCAAAGGTAAATCAGTAGACACCTATGTTCACAGGTTAGTTCAAAGCAGGTGGTCTGAATGACCATACAGAGGCTAACACTCAAGCTCCTTGTAGCTCGCATTGGCTCAAACTTGAATAGGTAAGCTGTGCAGGTAAGCTGTTGTGGGGAAGGAGTGGGAAGGGGATTTTAGGGTTAGTGATTTGGGAGGGTTAAGGTTTGTAAGCAGGAAAAGGAATTTTAAGGTTAGGGAGCATGAAGGGAATTTTATGTTTAAGGAATCAGATGAGAGTTTTATAATTTGGGAGCAATCAGGTAATTTAGGTTTATGTAGGGGGTGAGTTTTAGGTTTAGGGAAGAGTTGGGGACTTTAGGATTGGGGGTGTGGAAGTTTAGGGTAAGGGAACAAGGACTCGAGTTGGGAGCTGAATAGGAGTTTTAGGGATAGAGTTTAGTTCTGACAGGACTATATAGTTGTATAGGGTCCAGTCTTGGGAAGGCTACATAGAAATGGGAGATAGAGCTTGCTGGAGTTTGAGAACTTGCTCTTTTGAGGAAGAGGCAGTGAGTAGGTATGTTATGATCTACTGCCATGTGAGCACTTGTAGTAGACTCATTGTAGTCATATACCTTGGGGAGTATAGCCGGTAAATTTACCTTTTTTCTTAAAAAGGGTTATCCAGCTAATCCTTGGAGGAATTTTTTCTGAACCCATCCATTCATTATGGCCCATCTCAATACCGGAAGATTGCCAAATTCCGGTAATAATGTCCACACAGGTAAAAAACGCACTCTCCAAAGCTAAGAATACAGCATCCATGGGACCAGATGACATCCCGGGCTGTGTACTACATGAACTACAAAATGAACTGGCACCTCACCTAAGTGTCATGTTTAATCATAGCCTCACCTCAGGCTTTGTGCCCACTGATTGGTGCACAGCTACAGTTATCCCAATCCACAAGGGTGGATCCACCTTGGATCCCGGGAACTACCACCCCATCAGTCTGATGAGCCTGATCTGCAAGGCCATGGAACATATTATCATGGAACTTATAAACAAAGACATTGGCAACCTTCAAAAACTGGACCCCACCCAGTTTGGGTTCATGAAGGGCCGATCTTGTCTCCTGAACCTAATTGACTTCTTTGAATCAGTCTCCAGAGCCGTGGATGAGAGTAAGGCAGTCCACACAGCCTATCTGGACCTCGCCAAGGCCTTTGACACCATCCCCCACTCTGGAATCATAGATAAACTTACTAAGCTGGGCATTAATCCCTATGTCACTCGATGGGTTGCCAACTGGCTTACTGACAGAATCCACACTGTAAAAGTAGCTGACTCCAAATCCAGCTCCAGACAAGTGACAAGTGGAGTACCTCAGGGTTCAGTTCTGGGACCACTCTTGTTTGGCATCTACTTCTCTGAAGTACAGGCCAATACGAAGGGACTCAGGCTAACAAAGTTCGCAGATGGCTGCAAACTGGGAGCCATTACTGAGTCTCCAAATGATGTGTATACTGTACAAAAGGGCCTTACAGAAACAGATGATTGGTGCCAGAGCCATGGGCTCAAGGTCAATGCCAAGAAATGTATAGCTATCCCCTTTGGAAAAAAGCATGTACCCATAAATTACTACATAGGTGGCAGTACACTAAACACCAAAAGTGTGATAAGAGACTTAGGGACACAGGTGGACAGTGGTCTCGCCTTCGATAACCACATCGCCACAACAGTCAGGAAATCCTTCTATGTGGCACACCTCATTACTAAGGGCTTTTCATCCAGAAAAAAGGAGGTCATTGTCCCACTGTACTCATCCCTCATTAGACCCATTATATAATACAATGCCCCATTTGGTATGTACCTCTCAAGACACCTGCAACAACTGGAAAGGCCGCAGAAATACCTCACTAAAAGAATCACAGGCCTAAAGCAGATTACCTATGCTGACCACCTTAAAAAACTCCAGCTATACTTTGTCGCATATCGTCTACTCAGAGGCGATCTCTGCTTAACATACAAAGCCATGTCAAACTCAAAACTGTTGGACATGCTACACTTAAAAGAAAACCCAATCTCTCAGAGCCACATGCTCCAGGGATCTAAACCTTGTCATCACAATAAACAAAACATGCTGGTGGGATGGGATCCTGACCCAGAGACTCCCCAGAGTCTTTAATAGACTGCCCATACATGTCAAGCAGAGAACCTCTTTGGCCCTTTTCAAAAGGAACCTTGACGATTGGATGGGAGAAAGGTAATTCACCTCGGGGATCACGTCAGTCACCCTGCTAGACAGGGGTCCAGGAAGTAAATAGTGTGGGAAGAAATAGCCAGGGAATTGTTATGGCTAGACTTGTATAGGCCCTAGGGCCGATAGCCTAGTACCAACCTATGAACCTATGACTTAACTTGAAAGAAACTAAAGTGCTGTAGCATTTAACATGCAAGGGAAGCTTATTCCAAAAATAGGAAATCCTTTAGTTAATGATTTTGTCTCTCAAAGATGTCCTGCTTATCTTACAATGAAAACTAAATCTTTAAATCAACCATTCTTAGAATTAGCAGTGCTTCTGAAGTAGAGAAGGTCTGGTGATGCTGGATCTTTCATAGCTCTGAAGGTATGATACAGATCTCCATGCAGGAGTCTGAATGATAAGAAAGAAGATAGTAAGGCCGTTTTTATTTTACCTTGATTATCTTGGTTAAAAGACATTGAGTTCTTTCAAACTGAGTTTTGTGTTTGGGGAAACACATGCCAAGTGGTGTGTTACATTCAATGATTGAACTAATAAAGGAAGAATACGGAGGAATACAACAATCAAGTGTCTATGGGATATAATTTTTTCTAATTAACTTGTCAGTGTAAAATCATTTTCTTTGTTAAACAGATACCTGATTACCAAAGGGCAATTTGGTGTTGAATGCAACTAAATCTTTAAAGACAGTATAAATGTTGATATTAAACAGAGTTCCATTTATGTGATCATTAGCGGAATATGCTTGCTTGTCAAATGCAATTCCCCTAAATATTGTTGCTTTAAGTATAAGACCGTGGTAGGAACCTGGAGTGCTGACTCTCTCTGGTCCATCTTGGAGAATGTAAGAGTCTGTAAGAGATTCAGACATGGTACCCTGTTTGCACTCATCAGCAAACTAAGTTTGTACATTTAATTTCACATAAAAAAGTGGTTTAAAAAGATAAGGTGCCTGAGTACACAGCCCTAAAGAACTATGCTAGCTACAAGTCTACTAGAAGAGTAGGTACCACCAACTCTATTTATGTTGATCTGAGAGCCAATTTGCAATCCATAATGTGATGTAGAGAAGATTAATATTTATGCTAAGATTATGAAAATTATGTGAATTAGGAACCATACCAAATGCCTTAGCAAGGCCAGCATGTGTCACACCTTCAGAAAGTCAACCAAATTAAGCAGACAAGTTCTACACACTTAACTAACTAAGATCAAGAGTTTGTAAGTTTCCAGTTTTGCTTCCAAGAAAATCTGAAGATGCAATGCATTAGTTTAAAGATTTCAGTTGAGAAGTGAATGGTATGATAATTTCCAGGGCAAAATGCAATGCCCATTTTATTCATAGACAGTTTTCCATAACTTGAGCATACGCAAAGAAGAACCTGAGATTAAAACCCTTAAAACGTTCAACAATAAGATAATTAGACTAACTACTTAGATTGACTAGTATATTGCTGGAGCCAATGAAGATTTTTTTCTCTTATTTCTTAATAACTTCCAGGGTCTGGTTGAAACTGATAATGGGAGTTGTACAAGGGAGGAAACCTGAGGTTGAGTAGGAGTGGAACAATTTAAACAAAGTCATCAGCCAAGAGATTAGCTATGGCTTTTGTATCCAAAGCAATGGTACACTTCATTTTAACTTCAGAGCAAAACTGGCTATTCCCTCCAGTACTTCTAATGCAGTTAAAACATGCCTTCTGTTTATCCTTTCAAGAATTTACTACCTTCAAGTCATATCCTGAATTAATATTCCTAATGGTGCATTGCAGAACCCTGCAGATCTGTTTATAGACTTGCTTCTAATTTGGAGGGGATGGTGTGAAATGTTTTACATGTGCCATATAATTATTTCACTCATTATAAAGTTAATTTACTTGGGCTTTCCAGCGTAGTGGTTTGCTTTTTTGAATTTCCCACAATACCTGTGCCTTTAGATACAGTGTTATAAATGAAATGTTTGAAGTGGTTGTAACATTCTTGGTTAATGTGATGATCAAGGACAGTATAGCTTTGGTAGGTGTGCAGACAGCAACATCTATAAGGACAAGGTCAAGCATATTACACCCATTGATGGGAAGTTGGACTATCAAGGAAACACAGAACAAATGTATTATGGGTTACATAGGATTGCCATGTGATTAGGAGTCTGGTAGCTGGCAAGGGAAAATATAACTGCCAAACTTATGCAGTAGTTTATGCTGCAGTTTGTTGCCATTGTCCAGTTTTTTATATTGAGAAGACCAAAATGCAAACTTGCACAACATATCTATGAACATTTTTTATGAAATTCGACAGTTAGATACAAACAATGCATTATATAGATATTTAAGGATGTTTCCAGAACACAATTTCAAATTTTTAGTAATTCAACAAGTGAAGTGTGAAGCTGGGGGGGGGGCTGGAAATTGCATCTTGAAGGGAAGGAAGCCTAGTGGCAAACCTTTTTAAATGCTTATTCTCCACCAGGATTAAACAATACAATATCCATTTCTAGTAGGCTTAAATTAAAAATCTTTGATAGATGAATTAAAGTAATGTATTTATTTAAATGTATTTAATAATAAGGTTTTAGTATATACACTAGCGTGTGTATAGTCAATGTTCTTTTTGAAACTAATTATGTATTTTTAGAAAGTATTTTATTTATACTGTATAATTTTAACCTGTTTTTATATGTTACTCTCTTTTACGTATTTTGAATTTGACTGAATGGAACATATTCCCTTGATGTATCATAGTCTATTACAGATGTTGCTTCTTTTCAGGGCTGTGTCTGTTTAAAATATTTAATTGATTGCAATGCAGTTTTTTAAATGGATTAATTGATTTAATTTGTTGGGTATATAAACTTAATGTTGTATGGGTTATTTTGTCTGAAGAAGTCTGGTGGCACTCACCAGACGAAGCGCTTACTTGTGGTGAATAAAGATTTTTTTGGTGCTACTTTCCTGGTTTCCAGCCTCGAGTGTTGCTCTTTGGACTGTTTGGTTGGTTGTATTAAGAAATCTGAACCAAGTTTCTTTATATACATACACACATACACATAGAGTGGGTGCCAAGATAGCCTGCAAACCAGATACTTTGTTGTTTGTCTTTTGAACTTAAGTCTATTGCAATAGTCTTGTAGTTTTATTCACAACAGGTTATATGTTGCTGTTTGTATTTTGAACTTGGTCTGGGGACTTAGTCTTGTAGTTTCATTCACAGTAGTAGGAAAGTTTATAACTATTTGCAGATCTTGGCCTTATTTAGTCATTTATTTCTGCATTTTTCCATAAACAATGTTTCTAGTAAGTTTTTTGTCTAGTCTGGTGCCTTGCATTAGCATCAGCGTTGTCATTTTTGCTGCAGGATTTGTGCCTTTGTGTTTAATGTTTACATTTCAATTTTGCTGCTAGAGTCTTATATTTTGCTAATAATTTGTTTGCTTAAAGTTGCATTCCAGTGCCTTTCTGTTTGTTACATTACTGTTTGCTCCTGTTCTAGTGTCAGCCCCAGGCCCCATGGATATATTGCCTCTATAAATCTGGTACTCTTGCATGCCTCTTAGCTCATTCCCTTAAAGAGCTCAGCAATGCTTGGCTTCCTTGCATGCATACGAAGAGTGTTTTTGCTACATCTAGTGCCATCCAGGCTGAAATAAACACTATTTCTTAAAAAAATACACTTCTTTACAGTATTTAAATGTTCTGCTGTTGATTTCTTGAATTATTTATTACATTTATCTGCATTTTAAGACTGCAAACAGTATTTGTCTTCTAGTGTCTTTGCTGCTGAATTAATTTCTTGAAAATTACTATTAAAGTGTTGTCTTAGCTAGTTGTTGAATTGGTAACTGTTGGCTTTTCACTTTTAGCTAACATTTGTGTGTTTTACATTAAGAAAATTTGGGATTACTCATCTAGTGGCTATAGGGCATAGCCTGGTCTGTTCAAGTTGGGAAACAGACAGGAAGGCTTAAAGTGAGAATACTTTATTGACATGAGGGCTATTGGCATTTAGCAGTGCCTTGTATAGACACAGGAACTTAGAAACTAAATTCTCTCTGTTCAACTTTCTCTGAAACTGTACCCACTAACACAGTTGCACAAAGATGTTTGTGCACTGAGAAGAACTGCCTAACAAATTTAATCTTACATAGCTTATTTTTTGCTTCTTGCCTGAAAAGGCACCCAAGTTAACCTGCTATTAACCCCTCTTGTACCATACCCTTGCAGTTCATCAGAAGGACCTGACGTAATGCAGATGCACTTTTCCTGTTTCTCAGTCACCAGTCTGGAGGATATGGGCATCTTGAAACAATGCAGCATTTGTCTCATGTTCAATGGCAACCAGCTAATGCTTAGAGGAAACCAAGGTACTCTGCTAATAGATGCAATTACAGAATTTCACTGACTCTTGCATACAAGTACTCAATATAACAATCAGGTTGTCAGTAATAAATACACTACACCCTCAATGCATAGTATGCACCAACACATAGACCAATACATACTGAAGCACTAAAAAACATACTGAAACACCCAAAAACAATCTTCCTAAACTCCAAATATCTCCCAGACACTAGACCCACAACAATTAACCTCGGTAAGCCCAAAATCACTCTACTGAAGCAACACCCAACACCACACACATATAGCCACACTCCATTTGGAGCCTCAGTTTCAAAGTCCATAATGCAAGCCAACACACTACCCAACATATTAGTCATAGGAGACTCCATTGTGAGACATACGGATACCCCACTCGTGAGGCTGAGCAAGGAGGAAATGGCAGTCAGTTGCCTATTAGAGGCCAGCATCCCCCAGTTTTTCATTCAGGTCATTGAACCACAAGTACCAGTATGACTCAGTCACAGTCCATGTTGGAGTAAATGACCAGAGACATACCTCCCTGGACTGCACGAAGAGAGATATTATGGAGCTTTCAGACTACGTGTCCCAGGCTGATATGAGCCTAGCACTGAGCAGAAGTTTACCTTCACTAAGGATGATGCTTCTATACAAACAAAAGATGATTGACTTTAATAATTCTCTTAGCTTCCGGTGTCAAAGGTGGTACAGTATTTGTCAGCATGGGAGGATATGGTCAGCTGACAACATTGCTTTGCCAAGGATGATCTGCACATGTCTCTGCAAAGCTTTTAGATATTGGATAAAGTATTGTCTTCCCCAGAGAGCTTTTTTTTCGGCAAAGCTAAACTGGCAAACCAGTCAACTTGGGAAAAATCAACCTAAGGTAATCTAAAGATATTACTGCTCAATGCCTGGAGCCAAAGCATGAAACTCCACTCCCTCCATGCTCTCCTCGCCTTGGGGACTGCAGATATCTGTGCAGTTACTGAAACATAGCTTAAAGCCATGGAGAGATCTCTTACTGTGCAAGAATACAGTGCCTTCCACATACTTAGACCAGTTAACGTACTTACAGGGTCTAAAGTTGGAAGTTCTTGATCAGCATAAAAAAAAAAAAAAAAAGAATACCTCAAGGTTGGTCAAACTGGATAATGGGCTTGAGATTCTAAACATCCAAATTACAATAGGTAGGATTACATATCATATCCTTGCAAGCTATAGATAATCTTCTATGACCACAAAACCCATAGCTTCTAGTTAAACCTACTGGAGACACTTAATTTTCAACCCAATACAATATTCATGGGATATATTAACTAGCAGTCTATATACCTGGAGTCCTACACAACTCACCCATTTTACACTCAAAGATTTCCTTGACTTTGCAAACACAAATGTCCTGGGTCAGTTAGTGTATTTGCCCACTAGGGGTGAAAGCATGCTGGAGCTGGTATTCCCGAATATGGGTGAACTTGGCACCCCCTCCCCCCGTGTCGTGAACTATCTGGTAAGATCAGACCATAAATCTCTCTCCTTCAAAATTAAAAATAAATGCTGTGACTGCAGAAATCCTGTAAAAGTTAGAAACTACTCTAAGGCACACTACCTATTATTAAACAATTACCTAACAAAAGTTCAAACCCTTCCAAACACAGAGAACACTGCAGTCTATGCAGAATTGTACACATAAACCCTGTGCAATCCTGCTAATAGAGGAAGAGAGAGACAGCTGTGCCTACCAGAAACAAGTCCCGAACAAAGTTAAAAAACAAACCACCCTGGTATAATCCAGACATAAACAGACTGTACAATGAAAGGAAAAAAAGTAATAACCAGGGCACTTCTATGGGCTAGGCTTGTGAAGGCTCCAGGGCCATTAGCCTAGTACACACCTATGAACCTATGAATAACTAAAATTAGGAAGTGCAATGCCAAACAGGACAAAAACTCTCTGATCAGGCTAAACAATGAACTAAGAGGGCAAATTAAGGCTACCAAATCCAATTTTGAGGTAAATATAGCTTCCCAGGCCAAGGACAACCAAAGACTTTCTTTAGCTATGTCTGAAACCTCAAAGGCAGTACACAACAGTGCTCAGAATTGATTGTTAATTGAGTTACTTACACAGAATTGGAAGATATAACAAATCTGCTGGTTGACAAATTCAGCTCCAGGTTAACCCCCTCAACTGTCCCCCAAGTAATATCATCAGACATATACCCCCAACTATCTCTAGGGAGCAGATCCTACATGCGCTCTCTAAAAATAAGAGCAGTGCATCTTTGGGCTCAAATAATATCCCATTATGCCTCCTAAATAGACTAACACATTACCTAGCTGGATATCTGGAGTCACTATTTAACCATAGCCTACAGACAGGCTTTCTGCCATGTGAATGGAGTACTGCAACAATCATCCCACTGTACAAGAGTGGTCCTCCATCAATGGACCCTGGAAACTACAGGCCCATAAGTCTAACCAGTCTCTCATGCAAAGCAATGGAAAGAATTATCATGGATATGATTAATAATGCCATTGGATCCAATACAGTTTATTAAAAGGAGATCAAGCCCACTCAGCCTGGTGGACTTCTTTGACATGGTAACCAAGTCAATGATGAGGTAAAACATTGCATACCATCTACCATGACCTGGATAAGCTAAGGCATTTGATACAATATCCCACTTGGGTATTATAAACAAACTCACAGAATTAAACATTCACCCTTATGTTACCAGCTGGATAGCATGCTGGATCTCAGATAGGACCAGAATGTGAGGATGGGGAAGACCACCTTCACAAAGAGGCCAGTTGCCAGAGGAGTTCCTCTGGGCTCTGGGCTGTGCTAGCTCCTTTTTTGGCATTTACTTCTTGGAAGGCAAAGCCAATGTCAAAGGCCTCTGGCAGACCAAGTTTTCAGGCTGCTGATGCTCATCAGACTACAGACCTGGGACACCTCACTCGGCAGCACATTCCATCTCATTCATGTATTTCAACACCTTCGATATTTCCAGTGGGAAGATGAAACACTCTTCCTACTTGTGTCTATCTTTTAAAACATGTGCTGGTTCCTGATGTGGGACACCCTGGCAAGGTGCACATGCATAAACTTGTAGTTCTGTCTCTTCCATTCCAGGGAGCTCATCAAGCCACGAGACCAGAAGTCATCACCACAGACATCACAAATGTTGGTGACACAGCAGGTCTACCATGCCACAGCAGTACATGATCCCTAACTCTCCATAACCTGATATCATAGGATGCAGCTACCATATCTTCCTGTCATGGATCTTGCCCACTTAATAGTGTTACATTCACCTGTCACTGTGATCCCCATTCACATGTGCAAACAATGTTGACTGTGCTCTGCCCACTTACTAGCCTGTATGGGTAAGGCAATATCTGATTCAGAAAGTGACCATTCCATGCACTGCATTTTTATTTGCTATTCATTTTCTGGGGTAGTGTACTGATCAAAACCTACCAGTTTTAGGCACAGTCTAGATACATACATCACAGTAGTAGAGTAGAATACAAATAGAAGGCTGAGAAAAATACACAAGCACCCCAATGTGATAAGACACATCCTTTTTTACGTGTTGTCTTTATCATGGTCCATAGTTGTGTAACAGATGCTGCATCATTTTATGTGACACAATGAACTGCCCCTGCCACTGCCTTGTTTGTGGTACTTTCATTTCCTCTTCATACCCTCACTGTCTGTTCTGATCCTTAGCTAGTGCTCCTATAGCTATGATGGCCCTTTAGGATGTTTTCTTGCTGCTGTAGATTTTTTCTGCAAAGCAATGTCATATAATATTGCACACACACAAGAGATATTCGGTTGCAGATTTCTGGTATATAATACAGTGCACCACCAGAAAGATCAAAGCAGCAGAAGTATCCCTTTAGTTAGCCAAAGCTGTGTTCCAGCACATTCCATTCTTTTGCATGCACAGATTTATATACCATTGATGACATGGCGGTCATCAACACTGGTTTCAATTCATATCTAACATCACCTGCAATACACAATGGTAACACCATTATATGCAGCCTGCTCCCTACTTGCAAGGTAACTGTACACACTGGCCTATGTACCCAACTATTTGTGCAACAACCAAGTAGATGACTTTGTAGAAAGCCTTGCCACATGAATCATTGGTATAGGTTGATATGTCTCATGTGTGTGAATCATGAGAACTGCCTGGGAAGTACATTGAAACATTACAGATGATTATCTGTGTATTGCACACCACCTTAGAGTTTAGAGAGTGGACACCATTTTGTTGTTATATCTCACATCCTGTGGACCTGTTGGGGCTTTGTTGGTATTATGTATGCAATCAATGGGTCTTAGAATCTCAAAAAAAAAAAAGTTATGCTGTAAAATGCCTGCTTAGTATTAGTTCCCTACTCTGCAATCCTTTGGAACCGCATATTTTCCTCCACATGTTGTGGCGTAATATTGAGGAATTACTGTAGGAAAACTGAGACTGATGCCTGGGTATTCTTAGCATGTTCCCCCATATATCATTACTAATTCCCTCTTGCTAGGATAGTTAATGCTACACATAGCTTAGTTTCCATTAGAAAGGGAAACACATACATCTCCCTTGAATAATTCCTCTCTTAATGACACATTTCAGAAATCTCCCGTATGGTTTGCCTAACCACATAGAAGCCACCCTTTATTGTCTTGTCAGTCAGGTGTTGTTAGCTCTTGGTTAATGGTATTATCTTCAGTGATATGATGGGCCACTTTGCATTATGCTATGGAAACTGGCTATGGGATGGTCACTAATACATGCAGTTCAGCTATAGCTATAGCTGTTGTTACAACAAACATTGTAGATGGCCTGCACACCATCAGTTCTTGGCATAGGTGTGTGCCATGGTGCACCTTGACTGCTTTATATTTCTGTGAAACAGTCCACCATGTTTGATGCCATTATTTGTTTAATAACTGAACCTCATTTGCATTAGGAACATCATTTCCATAATACTATCTGGTCAGATGCATACGAAACATACCTCACTGTTTTTACTATAGCAAGGCTGCACCTCATGTCACTGAATCATTTCCTCCCTGCATGTTTCCATGAACTATGCCATTTTGCACAGTGTCAAGTACAAAATGTCCATGAATCCTAGGCTTCATTTTAGAAAATACTTTGATTACCCTCTGATGACTTACAAGGAGGAAAAACATCCGGTGGGAGAAAGATTTTTTTTATGTACCATAATAAGCACTAAGAAATGCCAGTCTTGTATTCATGTAGGCTCAAAGAGCCATTATTTCTTCAAATACATTTTCGTTAAGTGAAGAAACTGAGCTGGCATTAAACCAAACTGCTGCAATGCATTAACAATGATACATTGCAGGACGGAGACCCCCCCCCCCATAATGACCTACTGTGGAGGACTGCTTCATCACCTCCTACTAAGATGCTGCTACCCCTAGATATTATATGTTTTCTAACTTATCTTTTGTATAGACCTTTTACAACTTATACTAATTTAAGTGTAGATCTTGGCTTAGGGCAGTTGTTTTATTTGGTTTAGATGGTTTTTTGGAGAGTACACATGAATGGTGTGTACATTTTGCATTAGATTTAGTAAGTAACTTATATATGGCGGCTTTACAATAATTTTCTTTGGTTTGATAAACTGCTTTTCAGATGCCAAAAATGGGCCATTTTTTATGAAAATGTGTAATTTTGCAAGGAAAGATTTTCCAAAAAAAAAAAAAAAAACAATGTAAATGACTGAACTTCACTTTTCTGCAAAACTAAAAGCTTATTTTTATAGATTTTGGGATGTTTATGTTATTTTATATCATACTCAGGTATTTCAAATGCAAAAGTATTGTTTTATGCAACTACTTTTCACTCATCAGACCCATCATAGAGTACAATGCCCCATTCGGGATGTACCTCACAAGACACTTCCAACAGCTGGAAAGACCACAAAAGTACCTCACCAAGAGGATTACTAGCCTCAAACATATTTCCTATGCAGCCCGACTGAAAAACCTCCGGCTGTACTCAGTGGCATATCACTTACTCAGAGGTGATCTCTGCCTGACTTGCAAAGCCATGTCCAACTCAGAATTGATGGACATGCTCCATCTAAAGAAATACAACTCACTGCGAGCCACGCGCTCTAGTGAGCTAAACCTCGCCACAACAATAAATAGAACATGCTGGAGGGATAGATTCTTGTCACAGAGACACCCCATGCTTTGGAACAAAATTCCAAACTGCATTAGGCAGAGCCCCTCACTAACACTTTTCAAGAGAAACCTTAATGAGTGGATAGGTAACAGAAAATACACCTCTGGGATCACTTCATTGGCTCTGCTTGACAGAGGGTCAGTTAATTAATCAATGGGGCGGCGAAAGCCGACACACTCTGGCTAGACATATAAATGCCCTCAGGGAGATAGCCTAGTACCTGCCTATGAACCTATGAAATGTAGGAGATATTATCTGTCCTAAAATGTCAGGCTTGGGTAGATGTTCATTCTTCAGTAAAGCCTTTGCTGAAATTTCTGATTGAAAACTGGTGTAAAAAATAATGCTCTGATATGTTTCTGAGGTACATTTACCCCAAAGCACTTTAGATCTCAAGATGAGTTGAGGAGATATGTTTTTAATTCTTCTTCATTTATTTTAATTTGTAGGGATCTGTGCCTGCTACACAGCCCTGTGGGTGTTCTCCTCCATGCTGCCCCAGTAATATTATTAGACCCAGCTCTGTACACTGACCTGTGGAGACATGGAAACATATCAAAATGACCCCTACTTTAGTTAATTAAATATCTACAGTAGCTTGATTTAGCCAAATGTTCTCCATCCAACTTACTTTCTTCTAAAAACAGATGAGATTAGGTCATAGAGAAACAAGCTGGGTTAAGAGGTCACTAATCAACAGAGTTCAATGAATTATAATCAGAGGAAGGTTGTCTTCTGAAAAGGTGATTATAAGATGGATACCTCATAGATATTTATCGAGGCTGGTGCTGTTAACATACGGCTGGTGAAGTCAATGCAAAGGTCAGCCATTTTGTTGAAGTTGCCATCAACGATTAGCTGCACATTATATATTCTAACTCTCAGATAGCACTGTCCCCAGGGAAAGGGAATATTCCTTTGCCTGAGGATCGTCATTCTCACTCACATCAACCATGTGTTTCGGTCAGCCAAGTGGTATCAAACAAATAGCCATACATATATACAGGTATCTATATCTATATCTATATCTATATCTATATCTATATCTATATCTATATTTATATATATATCTATAATTATCAATCCATCGATCTATAGTGTTATCATTCATTTTATTTAATGCCATTTTCACTGAATCACACGTCATTGAAAATAATCACTGAAAACTCATTTTACCAAAAACCCATTTCATTAAATCATAGGTTCATAGGTAGGTACTAGACTACTGGGCATGGGGCCTATATAAGCCTAGCCAAAAAGGTACCCTGGCTTTCGCCACCCAAGAAAATTATTTTCCTGTGCCTCTGTCGAACAGAGCCACAGAAGTGATCTCTGGGGTGAATTTCCTATCTCCCATTCAACCATCAAGATTTTTCTTGAAGAGTGCTAATGAGGAGCTTTGTTTGATATAGATACATAGTTTGTTCTGGAGTATGGGAAGTCTCTGGGACAGGAATCTATCCCTCCAGCATGTTCTGTTTATTGTTGTGACAAGGTTTAGGTCCCTAGAGCATGTAGCTCAGAGGGACTGGGATTTCTTTAAGTGGAACATGTCCAACAGCTCTGGGTTTGGCATAGCTTTGTATGTTAGGCAGAGCTCGCCTCTGAGTA